>NC_142681.1:11003640-11083640 GCF_964200805.1 Pocillopora damicornis | reverse complement strand
TTGACTTGCTTTATAATGAGAAGGACAGTGTTGTTGCAAAAAATATTGCAAAGATAAGGAAAAGGAAAGCACAATATGCGAGGAAGAGAAGACAACAAGGAGAAGCCTATGCCAAAGGCTCACAAAACATAGATCCTGGACCATCAGATTTGGACAAAGGATGAAAAGTAGTATATTCATCCAGAAACCAAGGGCAAGGGCTTCACTGAGGATTTACAGAATAAAACTACCAATAATAACCCTTTTTAATCTTGGTGGAAAAGCTTAAGTTTCACTTCAAGGAATTGACTCTCTTCTACAGTACTTGTCTAGCAGGTCCTGCTATAGTGTAAGAAAAAATTGACATCAGAACAGCTTCATTCTAAGGTGAACCTTGTAGGCCTGTAGGAAGGAAGTTGCCAAAGGTGCACATGCATCCCCTTAAGGGCTGCAAGAGTCTTTCTACAAGATACTAGTGATTCAAAAGAAAGTGAGCTATTTTAAAAAAGCTGAATGCAAAGTAACTGTAGTATTCACATTCTGACTTGCTTACTGTGTATTTTGAAATGAAAACTAATTAAATTAACCATTTTAATTTTAATTTTAAGACACATGAAATTCAGTCCTAGACAGCCCAAAATTTTCAAGATTATGCAGTGTTTGCCTGAGACAAGTTCTAGTAAATTGCAAAACGATTGCAACCTGACTTCTCAGTCTGTTACAGGATCAAGTGACCTGTCAGGGTACCCTTTTTGTTGTGCTGGTTCTTTAAAAGCACATATTTGAAAAGTTAGTCAAAAATATTGTTGGAGATAAGGAGGGTGGGTTTTCCATGTTGTAGTTTGTGGTTCAGTATAACCAATCAACAGATCTGTCTTTATTGCATAACATACAATATAAAATGCAGTCAACTTAGCATTATTTTGAAATACTGCAATTTTCCAAAAACAAGGAAAATCTGGAAAACATGGAAAGCCTGTTGGCCTCTGTTAAAGGAACATGTTCATACCTGGGACACAAGCCTAGTTCTTGTGATTGAAAAATTCTCTGTATCTGTTATCACAATAAAAGACACCCTTCTATAGGCAAATGGTATGTTTTATTCTGACAATTCTGGTTGGCATGGCAAAGAGTGAAAAATGTGCTATTGAAAATGTGCGGCAACACTACAATTGAACTTGCTGCAACTTATTGCATTTGTACAGCAATAACAATGTATAATCAAAGGTTCTACTGTACATTACACGATCTTCACATCATTTTTCCTCATACATCCAAAAAAACCTCCTATGAGTTTGACCAAGACAGAATTTCTCCTTACAGTATCAATACAATGTTATCAATACAATATCAAGTAGACAAGTGATGAGAATAATGGTTATATCTATTGGGGATAACTAGTTGGTGAGATACAAAATCAACAAAACCGTCATTGTAGGAATGGTATGCCAGACAGAATTACCATTGAGATCTTGGGAGTAACAGGGTTAAGGTGTGTCAACTCAAAAGAACAAAGCTAGGGGAGGTTGTTTTATAGTCATTTTATGGTTACTTCATGGTATTTCTCTTGCAAGAGTTAGGAAATGAACAATTTCCTAATCAGAAATGAGTCATCAAATTACATCTCTTACTCGATCTACATTAGCTAAACATTTGAAAGGAATACTTTCACAAGTATTGATGCCATGAAAATCAGAAAAACTTCCTCTGGTAAATCATATAGTTTAAAATTGGCAGCAAACCATTCAACACACCATTGAATACTGGCAATTAATACATGTACATCTCTAACAATAATTAAAGGTGTCCTTCATATTGGATTGATTACTTTTATTTGCAAATCAATTGTAATTATAAATACTATATCAATATTAGTTATATTTACTGAGAATACAATAGGTTTGAACCTCACAGCTCTAATTATACATAGTCCTTCTACTGATATTCAATAGCACTTCACTGTTTTTTTTATTTCTTGTTGTTGTTGTTGTTGTTTTTTTTTTTCTTTTAAGTAATGTATGTTAAAGGAGAGGTTTGCTGCAGATATCATAATTTCCATCTCTGCCATTCAATACTTGTTGCTTTTTAGGACCTCTTTCAGATCACTGACCTTTAAAAAAAAGTTTTCTCATGTGCTAACAATTAAGCTTCCAATGCCACCATTTTAAAAACAGCTCAGTAACCTGGCTGCATATGAATGATGGCAGGATACAAAACTTGTGCTTCTCAAACAGTTCTTGCTTCATTATCCACCTCTATGTCCTCATTCAGCCTGAGCTCATGTTCAAATTGATTCCATGTTGCAAAGTAAAGGTTTATTACTTCATATGTTAGCAGCCGAGTTGCAGAACAACGTTCAAAGTGGTGACATCCCTGGACAAACTTTTAACACCTTTTACAACAATTTTCTAAAGGTTTAAGCTTACTATTAAAAAAAATGAATAAAAACAGCAGCAAGAGAAAAATTTTTTGACAATTTTTCATTGCAGAGAGGAAAGTTATATGCTTTCTGGAGCATACTTCTCTATCACAATATCATCTACATGATTGTATAGTTCTCTTTAGCTCCCAGGGTGAAAAAGTTTGGACTTCAGAGATTGAAAAATGCATTTTTGAATCAGAGAATTTTGCTAATTGCTTGATGCATCATACTTCTTCTCCAGTTACAGCTTTCCATGGCCACATCTTCCAGCTTTCTTGAAATGTTACTTCATAACAGACATTTATTCCTGACAAGAGCTGACCTGGTCATTGGTGCTACTGTCTTGCACATCTGTCAGTTTCCACGAGGCATTCCCTAACCAACACCCTAGCATGCATAATACCTAGGGAAATCATGAGAACAGATAACTTGTAGAAGTCTAAAACTTGCATTGGGAGAGGTGGGGTCAAGGGTTTGAAATTCATAGTCAAATAAAGGTAACCAGACATTTCGCACAAAAGACTTTTCGCACAAGTCCTTTAGCACAAGTTTTGGACCGTTCGCACAATTCTTAGTGGTCATTTCGCACAATAATTATAAGTGAGAAACATCAATATAAAAGGTATACTGATTGATACTGATAAGACATTTCACCGTCACAAGATCCAACAGCGAGAACGTAGACATTTATTTACATAATAACTTCCACTAGATCAAAATGCTCGTGAACACGATCACTATTCTTACTTGAAGAAAGGAGAGGTACAAATCTCTCTCTCTATGAAAATGTAAAGAACTCCCTATTCAAACGACTACTTCTATAAATTTTCCTTTGTTGAATGAAGAACCTTTTAGTTTTGACTGTATCATCCACTACAAACATGCAAACATGACGACCCATGCTAAGGACATTTAGAACTGTAGGAATCTATCATTTCAGTTGTACCCACTAATAACTTTCTGTTGTTTGAATGCCTACAGTTTCAGTAAACATACAGTAATAGCTTCCTTAATTAATAATGGTAATACAACCAAGTGGAATCCAATTTGGTCTGTAATCATATAGGTGAAAAACAAAATCAGACGACTGCGAGGCAGGAGTCTGATTTGTTAATCATGAGTTTGATTGCAGATAGAATTAGATGACGCAAAGCTACAAAGTCTTGTTACCAATTAATCAAAATTATGACAAAATTTGGGAAGAAACTAGACATCCATTTTACATTTTCATTCAAATAAAAAAACAACAGTTAACTCAGTGAAACGCAAGACAATAGTGCATGTGCATGATGTGTTCTGATTGTGCTAATCTTCCCTTTAACTATTTGATTACCATTATCAATTATGAGCATGATGCGTGCACTGTCCTATTAGTGCTCAAATTGGGCTGGTGGTAACCAATCATGTTCAAGAATTTTGTTTTAGTTTTGATTAATAGTGGTTTATAGGACCGAGTGGAGTTCAATTTAGTCTGTAATCATACAAGGGATTAACAAAATTGGATGACCACCAAGTGGGGGTCCAATTTGTTTATCATGAATATGATTACAGACAGAATTGGACAAGAAGAAGTCCTGTTGCCAATTAATCATAACCATTTCAATTTCCGAAAAAACAAATACATCTGGAACAAATATCCCCAGTGGAGACAATGTCTTAATTTGAAAATTCTTCCTCTTTGTAAATTCCCCAGTTTTTCTATGGATAAGTGGTTGTTGCTATGATTGTTGTAATCAATTCTGTGATTGGTGGATTTAACTGAGTGGACTTAGTATGGTTGGCTGCTTCCACTGTCTGATTACACAGTCTGGTAACAGCTGTGCAGAACAATTAGTGGAAAATGAAGTTGCGAATGCACCAAAAACATTTGAGGAATTTCTAAGGTTTTGATTACGGAGATAAACGAGAAATCTTTCATATTTTGCAAAGGGTAATTGCCAACAAGGAAAAAATTTTCTTAAGTAGCTTTTGTCTTACCCTTCTTTAATCGTTCAGCGGCGTTTTTACTGCCAGCGTAGGTAGGACGAATATCTTTTCCTAATTCTTCGATCACTGCTAAAAGCTCTGCGTATTTTCCAGGAGAATTTTGGCTGGAATTAGTGGTGCTCTGCGGATTGGCAGTCGAAGAACTCGCTCCTTATTGACAAAAGAAAGAAAAGGTTAAAAGAAATTGAGAGATAGAGGAATGTTCCATGACATTTTTCTATGGTAAAATTTTACCTTGTGCAGGTTGTGGCATTTTACTCTCCATTCTAACCAGGAAGAGTTTCAACTGAGTACAATACCAAGCTTTCGGATTAGATATGGCGTCGTTTCATCCGCTTTCGGAAAATCCTAAAACTTCAGGGAATGCCGGGACTAACCGTGTGAGCTGAACAAGAGACTGGGGCTAGTAACATGGAGTCTTAAATTTTGTTCACTTGTAGCTTACATCATCCTCCCATCCTCGGAGACCCAGGGGCTGTGAGTCGATTTCAGCTCTCCCTCCCTGACTTGAAATCAACTCACAGCTCCTGAGTCTCCGAGAATGAGCTTACACTTGTAAAATACCAGCAGTGAGAGAGGATTGCCGTCCTGAGTTTAGGTGATTCCTAAGTATAGCACGGCGCATCCTCTGATGCGCATCAAAATCAAGTAATCAGGCGAATCACAGGCGGCCCAAGCTCCAGCTGTGAGATGATCATCTTGCGCAATAACAGTCATGGCGGAATTATAAGAGTTTGTATGGGAATATTTACGACCGCTCTAAGGAATAAAAAAATACGTCAAATTCTCAAAAAAAAATACCTCACCCTACTTCCACAGCGTATTGCTTGTTATCTGATCGCTTACTTTGATGAAAAGAGCCCATTTGAGCGAGTTGTTCATTTCGAGGTTTTCAACGTACATAAGAAAAGCTTTTCTTATGTACGTTGAAAACCTCGAAATGAACAACTCGCTCAAATGGGCTCTGTTCATCAAATTAAGCGATCAGATAACAAGTGATACACTGTGGAAGTAAGGTGAAGTATTTTTATTGAGAATTTGACGTATTTTTTTATTCCTTAGAGCGGTCGTAAATATTCCCATACAAACTCTTATAATTCCGCCATGACTGTTATTGCGCAAGATGATCATCTCACAGCTGGAGCTTGGGCCGCCTGTGGGCGAATAAGCACGCGCGCCTTCCGAGAACACGGTATTGTTTTCGATCATCAATGGACCAGGCAGAGAGGAACGATTGTCTTTAGCTCTTGAATAAGCACGGTGACCTACACTTCTTCTTTTTGGCATAATTTTAGTGAATAATTTATTCCCTTTAAATTGAGGAAATTATTCGAAGGGAAAAAAAGATAAAGCTAAAAGCGTGCACGAAGCCCGTTACTAGAGAATACAAATTATCACCTTGAAAGAAACGACCAGAGGAACGTTTTGAGTTCAACCACGTTTTGAGTTGATATCATTAGTATTTGCATGATTTTCCCAAAAAATTATATTTCAAGTTGTTCCACACGCTCGAGACCTTCTATCTATCAAGTTTTTTTCAAATGTTTCTTTAAAAACCCTTGTTTCCAGCTGCAGCAAAATGTACCATGAACCAATGAAATGACGCGCGTGATTAATGCCAGTATAAGCATAAATGGGTTAAGTTTGGCCCATTATATCTCCTAACCAGGCACGGTAACGTATCTTTTTTATTTTATTTTTCGACACAGACATTGATAAGGAACATTTAAGGAAAGTTTAAAAAAATTGTTCGACAACTCTTTTTTTCTAAAGAATCACCTTAAGCTAGTAATAGTTCTCTCTAAAACCAATTTGACGTTCTAAGGACAATATATGCAAACTTCAATTACAGCACTGTTAAACTGCCTTACAACCTTACAGAAAGGAAACGTTAACGTTACACACTGAACCATAGTGAAACTTTTCTAAAATGATAAACTAATGAGCAGCGCTGCACAGCTGCGCGAGTTGAAATGTTGAAATTTTTGTTATTCTCCTACGAGTTTCGTCGGAAAATAGTAGACTTCGTTGGGGAGTTTTTACAAGTGGGGAGAATAAGCTTGTCTATAATTCATCAAATATTCTTCCTCGTGTGCGGTTGTTCTAAACCAATCACGTGATCGAATATGCCTCATCTAAAACTGGGGAATATCCGAGGACATAATGTTGGAAAGTTAGTAAATTAAGACTGAACCTGTATTAAGTGGCACCCTGTGAAGCGGTCACCCTTTAATAAGCGGTCTGTTTTCAAAGTCCCGATATTTTTTGGTCGTGGTCACCCTTAACTACACTTTTTAAATTAAGTGGTTTTTTTTTTTTTTTTTTTTTAATAATACTCTGCCATTCCCATGCTTGATACAGGTTTGACTGACCATCAACACTCCGCCGATAGCTTCGCCATCTCAAGCCCTCAGAGATCAAAAAGGCAATTTTATTTAGCGGTTGAGCGTTTATGTCACTAGAACACGTTGCCTTGTAGCCGAGGCAAGGAGCGGGAAATGTTGCGAAGATATTCTCACAGGTATAAGCAAAGCTGCTGGAATATAAATCCCATTCAAGGAACAAGGATGCATGCATCAATGTATGCATCGTCAAGTGATGGCTTTCAATGGTCATTTAAGAATTATGATCAGAAGTAGTAGCTTAATTAAGATACTGGGCCTTTAAATACTCTTATTTTTGTACTTTTTCAAAATCAGGGAAAGTTGAAAATAGTTCGTTGCCCTTGTTCTTGTTCTTAAATTTTCAAAAAATTTAGGAAATAGGGAATTTCCGGAGGGAACCCCATATCTCCGAGGGAATTAAATAAAAGCGGGATGTAAGTGATTGACACAGATTACCGAAAGCCAACTCGAATGATTGATGAAACATATACCGCGACATAGTTTGCTTCAGGTCATTCCATACGAAACTCCAGTAGTGTTAAAAGCTTTTTTCTCATTTTTGAGCTGGACGAGGAGCAGGGGTAAAGGTTCAGGCTGTCAACTGTTATGAGAGGAAAACTTTTATCCGGTAAATGAAGATGAAAGATTTGCTCCTATTGATAACAGAGTTAACATGGGTGCGCTTTTGTGTGTACCTATGAATGGATTTTCACTGATCACGACTTTTTTCAAGGTTTGGTGGCTCCCAAAGGTTGGTTTTGTAAATTTGGAAGGTTAGTGTCTCTTCTTCTCGACCTTCTTTAATAGCAGCACGTTTCGTATGTTAAGAAGAACACTACCCTGAGCTATCGTTACACCAGCTAGAAGTTTTTTCAGTCCTTCGTCGTTTCGGACGGCCAAATGTAGATGTCTAGGGATGATTCTGGTCGTCTTATTGCCACGAGCGGCGTTTCCGGCTAACTGTCGAATATCTGCAGTTACATACATCATTCTTGCTATATAAGTGATAATGGTATTCACAAGTCGGCATTTCGCCTGACTTTCTTACCCATATGTTTCCCGTGAGGTCAAGCCAAACATCACAGGATTTCAGCATTTGTCAAGAGCCGACATATCGTCTGTAACTGGTACATTCTCCACTTTCGAAAGATTGATAGCAAAGAAAAAGGCAACAACAGTAACAAGGAAAGCAAATCATATCTGGGCGTGGTAAAGGAGGTTAGGAAAAGGAGGCACCAAGCCTCATCAAAATATTCCACAAGACAACATCCAGGGAATCAGCAATCCGACGTCGGCATTTCTGGTCTTATTTACGAAGAGAACCGCGGAGTGTCCAAAGTTTTCTTGATAAACGTTATCTGTGATGCTGTGACCTACATCGTTTTTGTCGTTGTCATTGTCATTGTCACTATATAGGTTTCTTTAATATTCAGTGTAAAAGTCAGTGTCACTGAGATAGTCACTGTCCTTATTCAACAGCACTCCCACTCCCACTGTCACTGTTCCTGTGTTTTATTGTCACTTCTCTCTCACTGTCACTACGGCTGTCACTTAGACTGTTACCCTCTCTGTCTCTGTTCTGTCTCTGTGACTGACATAATCAGTGTCAGTTTGGGTGTCACTTTCATTATCTCTGTCCCAATAAATTTTATTGACACTATCACTTTCTGTGTCGCTAATTGTCGGTGTTGTCTTTTTCCCAGTCTCCGTCAGTTTATACGTTGTTGTTAATGTTTGTCACTGTCACTCTGACTGTCTACATAACTCTAGCAACGTGAGATTTGTTCACTCCACCATTAGCAATAGTGCTCTTGCGGGCTGCCTTAGTGGCTCAATTGTGCTTTCCTATCAGTTGACTTCGGAGAAGTTTTCTTAGCACCAGCCATAGCTAACAAGAATTGACGTTTCGGTCATAAAACTTCGAAAATTTTCGTTTTCTCCATATAATGTTTTAAGAAATTGATTTGACAACAATCATTCAACGATCTGAATGGTTATCCAAGGTTTGTTTTTTACTGGCTGCAGTGAATTCCTTTGTTCTTGTATCCTCTTGACAAGTTGGCCTAATTTCCCCAAAACTCAAAATTGCCCTCAGATTTCAGTTGTTCACTTTCAATGTGTGCTTTTGGCAATGCAAAAATTTTTCGAAGTGAAAGTGGGTGTACATCACTCTCATACATTATATATACCAAAATTTAGGGCAATCTGATGTCTAGTTTGCTAAATACTGGAGAGTATGAGGCTTTGGACCCAGAGGAAATTAAGGAACCACCATTCTCTATCGTTATTTACATACTAGCTACTCTATCCTAAGTTTCTTGGCTGGGAAGATCTAGTTTTGGCAATGTGTTTACATTTGATGAAGTACACAAAAATGTGCATTGACCTTTAATTGTGATGCCAAACATTATCAGAGGTTCTTTTGACAATAATTTCATCACAACTGGTGCATAACTACTAGATAAAACTTCATGGTCAGCCAGCACCTAATAATGGTCACTATCCTTTCATTTAAAGGTCGTGAGTCTATTTTCCTCTTTTCTTTGTTTTGGGACTTTTTGGTGGACCGGAAACATCTGCAGAGATGCCCATCTTCACTGCAATTTCTTCATCTTGTGCTTTTAATTGCTGATCCACACTTGTTTTCAGCTGCAGAAAGCAAATGAATTATTAGTGGATAGGGCTCACTCTAGATACTACTTTGGAGACTAAGAAGTCCACATCCGTGACTTGTACAAAAGTGAAGTATAATTCTTTTTGTTTAGGTAATCAGTGTCCATCAATTACACAGTAACCTCTTACTTCTGATCTTACCTACTATGTTACTTGAGTGTTAAAAGATTCCATTTGTGGAAACTGCTCGCCTCAACAAAGAAATGTTGACACCAAGCTTTTGTTAGTGTTGAAAGAGTTTCAAACAAATCAGCAAAATCCTGTGTTTGTAATTCAGATGTGAACAGCAATGATATTCAGAGTTTGTGTCGCCAATCAGAGCACACCTTCAACACTATCCACTGTTTTAGTTTATGCTGAAAGTTATTAGGTCTACTTACAGATAAATTAGTTTGACAACATTTATTCTTTTTCACGAAATTGTCTCAGTCTAGGCACATGTCCAGTATACTTCTAGATCTACCCTAGACTTGACTGATTTTTTTTTAATCGTTTTTCTTTTAGAGAGGTGCATGAACAACGTTTTCAAGGTATGGGTTGAAAGCACCATCGTGACTGGTATCTCATGTCCCAGGGTGCCTCACATATACCATATTTCCTCAAATCTGCACTCAGATGGTTAATTACAATTTCAGCTTAAAAGAGGAGTACTTATTGGAAAGTGGGTGCTCCATCGAGAGGGGCTCTTTTTAAGTTAGCCCAGCAATAGGGCAAAAACAAAAACAGATAACACACATAAGGGAATTCTGCTAGCAAAAGGAGATAGGAATGGGTGGGACAGAAAATAAATTATCCCCCTGTAATGATTCCACTGTAGTTAAATCTTAAAAAGTTGTAATTAAAGTGGCAATAGAAACAGGTTCTCCTTGTATCCCTACTATTTAAGAGAGTGAGGGAGAAGGGGGGGGGGTCTCATTAGAGAGGGGTGCTTTTTTGTCAGAGGACACCTTTTGAAGTGCAGGTGCTTATTCCAGGATATACAAAAGTTTGCACATCATTTTGCATTTGTGATTGTTTGGAAGGAATACATACTTGTTGAACCTGTTCAGAAAGAGCTGAGTTTATGATTGCTTTGAGTTCCTTCACTGCTGGAGTGTCTAAAAAGTAAATAAGAAAAAGAGAAGTATATCCAAGCCAAGTTAGTACTGACTCAGATCCAAGTAACACCACTTAAACTAAAATTTTCCTTCCCTGATTTGGCGATTAGTATCTACACCAAGAAACAAACTAGGAAAAATTGTCTTTTTCTTTTATGGTTTACCAATAATTCTCAATCCACATTGCACTAAGATCCATCATTACATTGATACAAGGGAATACACCTAGAACTGATGACTCCCAGATTGGGAATGCCACAAAGTGTTATAGATCAAATCATTCAGCACCTTCTTCTTGAACAGTGATTGCTTCTGCTTCTGTTTTCTCAACATCACTAGTAACCTTTGTTTTGCAAGAGGAATAAAAATATGAGAACCAGTCATACAACTACAACTGGAAGGAAGGGATTCTGGGAGGAGTAGGGCTTCCTTAAAATACCTGCATATTTGTTATTTTTGATTTCAGGCAAATTTTCAAGCATAGAGAATAATTAAGTGCAGCAATTCAATAGAACATTAACAGTGTTGGGATCCTGACTGACAGGTGAAAAAACAGTCAGCTATTTCAATGTGGACAAGGAGGGTCTTAATTCCAAGACCTCTGAAACCAGTGTCCCAACCATTTTGTTATACAGGCAGAATGTAATCTTGAAAATGGAGCACTGTCACAAAACAGAACTCAAAGCACAACCAATTAGTCCAAACAAATTAAGTTTTTGGCAACACAGAACTTTACATCAAAGGGATGATAACCTTTAAGATAAATGTAAAATTCCTTTCTACTGGAAAGTAAATGTAAAACCTTTAAGGTCTTACTCTGAAAATTAAATCCCAAGATATTTGAGACAATTTTTCTCTCTGCAGCTGAATATTCACTTGGGTATTTGTTCTCTTAATTTAGTGTGAGATATTGAAAATACTGTCAAACTGGATTCCCTCATTCTAATCTTCTGCCTGCCCTTAATATTAACTAAAAGTGTGAGTAAAGAGTCTTCAACTCACCTCTTCAGCACCACCATCAGCTCCTTGGTCTGCTTCACCAACTAAACAAAATGTTCAAATTTGAAATTTTTGTGGGCAAGATGAAATAACTCCAACTTTTTCAGGTGCAAAAAAACATACTGTTAACACAATGTAAAGGATACAGTGCCTACCTTAATTTGGATTTTTGATTAGGATCATTGAGAGGAAAAAAAGTGTTATTATCCTAAGAACAGTAAGTGACAAGATGTCACAATGACCCTTGCGAAATGGCTTTTGGAATTCCTAGGAATTCCTAGGAATTCCTAGGAATAAAGGTGTGAATTTTCACGGTAAATTCGGACTGGGAATTCCTAGGAATTCCTAGGAATTTCCAACCATAACAACTCTGGTTCTAAAAACCTAGAAATTCCTAGAAATTCCCAGAAATTCCCAGAAATTCCCAGAAATTCCCAGAAATTCCAAGTTTATAGCCAACAGGACTTGGAATTCCTAGGAATTCCTAGGAATTCCAACTCAGAGAACCAATGACTTTCCCTGAAAAGCTGTAAATCTAAAAAATTTCTAGGAATTTCTGGGAATTTCTGGGAATTTTTGGGAAGTTTTGGGAATGTTTAAGAATTACTGGGAATTTTAAGCAAAAATTTGAGGCTAATGATATAAAATAAATACTTTAAATTAAAAAAAACCCAGCTAAAATTCAAGTATTCAATGAAATTTATTTAGAAGCTTACTTAAGGCTTACATGTAAAATATTTTTGATTAAATAACATCAATGTGTGGTAATATTAGGATGGGATTTGATTTATTTTTCTTTTCTTGAAAACTTCACACGGATTAATCCTCAATTACAGCTATTCATATAAAATAGTTCTAATCAATCATTAAATTTGGTTTGACACAAATTGTGAATAAAATCTGTTGATTCTTTTCCATAAAATACAATATCTTAAGTTATATTTGAAAACCAAGCACTCTTGGGAGTGAAGGGGCTAATTACAGACAAATAAAATTGATTTTTTGATTAAAATCTTGTTGTAACTGTAACAATAAATTAGAATGAAGTTATCCTAAACTGCAAACTTAGCTGCTGTTTGTACTGTTTGTATTTTTTTTCCTGGGCTCACAATGAGTTGGCCTTGAATGAGGTTGTCAACAAGAACCTTGACCATTTTGTATCTGGATTCCTTGACATCTGAATTTGAAAAAAAATAATATATTAAAATATGTATATTTAAAGCTCAGACCAGGCTTTTAAGATGGCTATGAGGAAAAGGGCATTCATTGGATTCTCAAATTGAGAAATCTCTGTTATATTGAGTGACTTTTATATTGGAGTTAGTACATCTCTCTCATGGATTTTACTAAAAAAGGGCTGAATACATTATTTTGTTTTTACCAAGGAGGGCTTCTTTATGTAATAAGGTTTGTTTAATAACAGTTCCTATTATGAATCTTGAATGTTCCCAAACGTGACTAGAGGAATCTTGAAACCTTACTGATAGGTTTATTTCATTGTAAAGCATAAGCTTAAGAAACTGCGGCATGCAAGTGACCGATTCGATTCTCAGAATTATTCTAGTTTCAGTTGCGCCGAGCGTTACGTAAGCTTAATTCAACCCACTACATCTATTCTTTTATAAGATTTTGATCACGTAACGAATATCGCAATTTTTACTCACCACAAACTTTCAAAATCGTAGCTTTACAGATGGCCACTCGACCCTTGTTTGTACCAGTCAATATGTCAACTGTTGTCCCTTCTTTTAACTCCACGGCGCCAACGACTTTCTTTTCTTTTACAACACTCACGCTATTCTCGTTTTCCCATTGAACCACAATAAAAGCTATCTTTAGAAATGTTATATTAAGCAAAACAGTTGAGAAAAGCGATCAACCGATGAAAAGTACATTCAAAGATGAGCGCCAAATGGAGTCATCTTTGTTTCCGATCACGGGCATGATCACGTGGATCTTTTAGGACTTGTAATTGGCTAGCAAAGTGAATCCGCTGGCTTGCCGATTGCAGTGTTAAGAGAAGCGCCTAACTTTATTCTGATTTCTCCGACCGGTTCTCTGCTTCTAGAGGATGGATAGCTTGGTGATACAAATAAAGATGTGAGCTCACTCTATGTAGAAATAATCGAAAAGAATCGATCGTATTACAAATGCACGATTTGTGGCCGAAAGTTGTCGAGGAAACAAAGACTCGAAACTCACTTGAGTTGTGTTAATGGCCAAGGTGAGAAATAACACAAGCCAATCACAGTTTTGAATGCGACTACAAATCGTCTTTTACCCTCATACTTATAAAAGAAGGATACCACATTCGGAAGTATAAGAGATACATAGATGATCCCAGTGTACCAGTACCTAAATCTACAAAGCTTGACCGTAGCAAGTGTTCAGCAACACGTTCCAACACCGCCATCTCGATTCCTCAGTCAGTCGTTTCCAATGAACTTAAAGCAGTATTGACAACAGAGTAGAGTGCGTCTTACAAAGGAGAAACATTTGTACAAGAGACAGGAGTAGCTATATGCAATTACAGAGGTGCGTTGGAACTCTGGTCCACAAATAGTTATGCACTGCCCGAAGTATAAAACAATCTTGTTGATAGCTGACAGACAGAGAAGAACAACAAGTAAACTTAAGAGCTGTTATTATTGAAGTGTGACTATCACTTTTCATTTTTATATAAAGAAGGACTTGTAATTTGCACCAAAAATAAAAAGATGTAATATTTTTTTGGGAGATCCAGTGATTGGGACATTTAAGAAATTAAGTTATGAAAGGAAACTTGGTTGGTACTTCTCACTACTAACAAGTCTTGTTGACAAATATTTTCAGATCAGAGTTTCAAATAAAGTAAATTGAAGACGTCATATAAAAGGTGTTTTTCCTCTAAGGGAACATTGACTACCTTTGTCTTGTCTGCATGCCAAATGTTTGCAAAGTGTGTGGATGATCCACAAGTATTGGAACATATACAAAACATTTTTGTAAGAGTTCCAATACTTGTGGATCATCCACACACTTTGCAAACATTTGGCATGCAGACAGGACAGAGGTAGTCAATGTTCCCCTTTTCTTACAAAAATGTTTTGTAAGAATAAAAACAGCAAAACAAATTACAGCAATTAGTCATGAAAATAGAGCAAAAAACTGAAAAAAAAGCAGCAACAACAATCATGAAAAAAGAAAGATTAATTAGGTGTTGAATTTGTTTGTCTAAGGCATGAAATTTCTACTAAAAGTATTGTCAACAAAAAGTCTCTGACAGCGTTTGAGGCAACTGAGCTTGACTGTTCCAAGGTTTTCTAACAAAGGCAACCATTAATGTAGGTTAGGGAAGTAAGATAACAATGTAATTATTGTTAATTACTGTGGAAGTTGGCAATTTCCATTTAACATAACTGACAGCTGATTCATGAGAAAATCCATATTAATGTCAAGATTTACTAAAACTTAGTTTGAGTAATTAATTTCATGATCTTTAAGTTATAAACATGTACATGTATGTATATCTCTTGGTAAGTTTTGTATAGCATACCTTTTATTGAGCCAAAGTTTTAAGCCTCTGAAATTACTCTTTTTCTTAAAACCTTCACATTCAAGGTATTGAGAATTTCTTAGAATTTATGTGGACCTCAGGGTATTAAAATTGCCTCAAATTCAATTCCCAGAAATTCCCAAGAGTTCCACACTTCTTAAATTATAGGTAGTTTGTAAAGCTGAGAATTCCTAGGAATTCCTAGGGATTCCAAGTCCTCACAAAACTGGAGTCTTCCTTTCCCAGAAATTCCCAGTAATTCCAAGCTTTTTAAATCAGAGTTAATTTGCATAGTTGGGAATTTTTGAGAATTCCTAGGAATTCCTAGGAATTTTTAGGAATTCCTAGGAATTCCCAGAAATTCCCAGAAAACTGGGAATTCGGTTTGCAAGGGTCATTTGCATAATTGGGAATTTTTGAGAATTCCTAGGAATTCCCAGAAAACTGGGAATTCAGTTCGCAAGGGGAACCAGTGTTTGAAGAGCATTGTTATTTGAGAGCTAAAGATAGCAAGATGGAACAGTGTATTTAAGAATCTCTGCAGATAATTTATTTTTAGCTTACAAAGCTTGTTTTGTGGGCAATTCTGGCTAGGAGTTGCATAAGTAATAAAAAGAACAGCTTGTATACCTTCAGAGGGTTCTGGTGTTTCTGGTAATCCAATGTATTTCAGACTAAGGTCAAGACGAACCTATCAATATAAAGAAATTACTTTGTAGCACAACTTCTATTAAAATTCCTCTTTTGTAAGGTAATGTCCCCAAAGACTGTGAATATATCTAAATCATATAACAAGCCAACTGGGAGCTACCAGTTGGTTTGTTAGCTTAGTTGCTAGAGCACTGGACTGGTACTGCAAAGGTCATGAGTTCAAATCCTGTACAGGCTTGAATTTTTTCAGGCTTTATTTTCACTATGGCGTAAGCAATGTTTGCATGTTACAGCAAAGATCTCTTTCATTTTCAATGTCCCCAAAATTGTATTTCCCACATTTCATTTTTTTGTATTAATAACCAGAGAACATACCTTTGGTGTAAATGTATACTTGTACATCTTAAAATGCCTGAAGTACCTGATAAAATCAGAAAATATCAATTACCCACACACTCTTAACATTTAATTTATACAAGCATTGAAAAATCATAGAATGGTTATGACTGAAGAAGTTCTTTTCACAACAATTGAAAATCTGTACTTACTTCACTTTTCAGTTTTATAGAAAGTAACAAACAACGAACAAAGAGTAACATTCATTGGCAGATCCAGACCTCAAAGAAAAGGGAGGTAGCACACTCAAATGTATGTGTACATGTACTTCTGAGAATACTTTAATTTACTGGTAGAATATATGTAATCTATGGAATCATATACCTTCAAAAAGTAGAACTAAAGGAGCTTCATGGAAATCTCCTCAGCCACATTGTTTGTTCATTGCAAAAGCAATGCCACATTGTGTAAACAGCTAGTTGTAAATATTATCACAGCCACAACCTGAGTTAAGTAAGAACTAGTTTGACATACGTGTTGACTGCATATGTGGTTAGCTTCTTCACTTGATCAACTGAGAAAAGAGCAACACTGTAGGGTGGTCTCTGCGATGGATTTCAATATAAAAATGAATCAAAACTCTGAATATCAGTTGAGCTCAGGCAAGTTTTTTTAAAACCTTTTGTCGTAAAGTCATAAAGAAAAGAAAAACTTGTATCCTTGATTGAACTTTGTTTATTATATGTGATGGTCTCGAAGCATCAGAAACTATATACAAGTAATTTGATATAAAACAGATGAATCAAAATCAAGCCACAAAATCAAGGTGTGTCCTGTACAAACGAAACCGCAAACATGTGGCTAAAGGTTACATGAAGAAATTGATTAAAAATAAATGTGACTGTTCGTAACACCTTTAATTAGAAAATAATTACAAATTTTTATTGGCCATTTATTTTTAAAGCAAAGTGTGGTATACCATAATTAATTAAATAGATATATGCACATAGGTTGACAAAAATGAAAAGCCACAAGAAAAGGTGATTGTTTAGAATCATGCAAACACACAATTGTGGAGTGAGTGAGTGAGTGGCTAAGTGAGGCTGAAATGAAACCAACAAGTTGTTCTCCTGTAGGTAATGCTCTATTTGCTATCTGACCGTGAACTTCCTGCTTTTTTAAGTATTTCAGAGAGAGAAGTAAAGTTTTCTCAAGCACCTATTTTGAAAATTGTTAAAAGTTATATTCCCTTCCATTTGCTGTTTATGGCCAAGACAATGAGGTGAGTGCCGAACACTTATCAAATAAATGTATGTAGATAGCCCCTTCAGTTCACATACAAGCAGGAATGTTGTCACAACTGGTGGTACAGGATTTTATTATAGCCTTCTTTGCTCTGTATGGAGTAAATTGGAGGCCTGCAATACAGTTTTTTCAATTTTTTCCTCTTTGCTCAGATACTGAGCTCATGCAATTGAACATTTTATAAGTAAGTCTAGCCTGGAAAAGTTTAATGATTGGAGCATTAGCATCCTTTAGCTAACATATGTTAATAACTACAGTGAAATGATCACAGAATGGCCTAACTTAAGCATGTGATTGTAGGAGTGCAGGAATGTAATAAAATCTGAACAACCCCCCTTCAACACTTGAGAATTGAGAACAACTGACACATTGGCTACATGAAGAAGATTAAACAGCCTTGACCTCCACAGGCATAAACAACAAAGTTTCCTAACTGCCAGTTAAATGTGTACTAGACTACAAGGAGAAGTTCTCTATTGCCTGACATAATGGCTATCATATATCAACCACAGGATAAATCCTTCAACTGCACTGTAACACTGCTTTCATTGATGACAAATAACAATTACAACAACAAATTAGAACAAGTCTTTGATAAAAATAATAATAATAATAATAACACTAACAGTCAGTCACAATTTAAAAAAATATGCCACAGCACCTTGACAGAATGACAAAGAAGAAGTTCCTTAAAGTATTCAAAAACTGGTTCCACATTCCCATATGGTGTATCTGTAAGATATCAATAATACTCTACTCTATCACATGACCAAAATGAACTTCTCAATGAATTATGAGTTTCTCCTTCTGGTTGGAAGAAAAAGAAGAAACCTTTTTGCCATAGAATCTCTCTAGTAGTTGTCCAGTGTGCACCCTTCTTTCATTTTTCTTACAAAATTACATTTCATAGGGATAAATCAGTTTGTTAAAAAGATATATAACAAGTTTGACAAGTGATTATAGAATTTTGCTAATTTTCAAGTTGAGAATTTAATCAAATCTCTTGCATTCAATTAAAATGCAAAATTTATTACATGTCAATGATAAATTAAATTTTTTAAGATTTGTAGATGATTCCACATAAATTTGGACACAAATGTTTTAATATCACAGTTTCCTCACATAAAATTAATGGTTCTTGTTTTCAAATAGATATTTCGCTCACCAACAGCCATCTCGTGAACACACTTGATAATAGAGAACCATGCTGACATCTGTTCTGCGGTAAATCCATTTTCTTTACCAAATGTACAGTTGTTGGTCAAGGAAAAAATTTATGTTGAAGCCAGTTCAAAATTACCAACTGAAGCTTTATTTAATGTGACTGAATTATGTATTCTAGATATTGGTGGTTAAATTGCTGTTGGGAGACACAATGGCCTTGTGGACGGTGCACTGAACTCCAGGTCAGATCACTTTTGATGAACTTGCATCCCATCCAAGAGGGTACAATAAACTCCTTCAGCTTGTCATTACATGCCTGAGAAATCAGGAAAGCTAGGCCCCATGAGTGCCATGCAGCCCTTTATGCACAAAAGAAAACTTTACCTTTTTAAGGTGATAAAAGGATATTGCACAGTATAAAAATAAAGATCCACAAGGATCCCCTGCCTGAGGTCATCTTTCCAATCTTTTAGGTGGAGGATATCTGCCAATAGACTTAAGAATGAAAAGGAAGGCTTCAACTTATTTTAATGCTTTGATCAGTTTCATTTCATATCAAATAGTTGAATAAGGAATAACATACAATCAATCACAGGTTAATAGCTAGCAAAATTGAGCACTTCTCTGTAGTTAAGCCCCACTAATTTCTGTTGGAGAAAACTTGTTTTGCTACTTCTAGAGTTATACAATAAATGGTTTTAACTCTGAGTGGTAACATGTGATGGCTGGAGTATTCTGATTGTCTGGGTGAGTGTAGTCCTGAGAGGGACTGATGTGAGTAGTGAAGACTGCCCTTTTGACAAGCACAAACTGAAAAACAGACAGGGAGCAGTTGATAAGATCAATTGCTCTGACTGCCACACCTCCCACTTTGGAAAGACTGGCAAAAACCAGACAACAAGACTGACTGAACACAAGTGGGCAACAAGGAAAGGTGATGTCAACAATTGAATTGCTGAACATCATCAACTTACAAACCACACCATTGACTGGGACTCTGTGCAATGCTTAACCTACAGCACTAACTACTTTCAACAACTGACTCTGGAAAGCTGGTGTCCTAACTCAAAACAGACTTCCCTCAACAGGTGTGATCTACTACTGCCACCATATGCACAACTTATTCACAACATAAACATTACAAACAAACTGAATAGAACCACCTTACTTTACCAAACAATCAAAGCAGACCTATCATGACCGACTCACGCCACCTGAGTCTTACAGCCAATAACATCAAGGCAAATCTGACCAATCAGTTCATAGGAACTGGACTAAGAAAACTCGACTGACAACAACTATTTACTTGACTCTGATGATGACTTCTGCTCAGGTTGTCGAAACGTGAAAGTAATTATTACCAACAACAGTCCTTCTCAAGACTATACACTCACCTGAACAATCAGAATACACCATCACAGTTATGAAGTTGTGGGTGATTCCCAGCTTCCCCTCTTTTCCATGGATAATGCTTACAGTTCTGAGGTGGGGAGGTGGAGGGGGAGAGATAATTCATACAACAGGCTATAAGAGTATGCTCTTTCTTTTGCTTATTTTAAACTTCTCACACACCATTCTGTTGAGTACGCATCTGGACCTGGACTTACTGTCCACAGCAGTGGCTCACTAATTACCCAGCACTTGTGTTCTTACTGATGCTTTTAGTCATTTATTCTTGGTTACTTTACCAAAAATAAATTCATATTTTAATTAGTTTTTGTAGTGATAGTAGCTGTTAGTTAAGTATTCTATGACCAGTGGAAATCTTTTTTTTTCATTTGGTTTATTTTTGCAATAATTATGTTTCTATAATTAATTCATCTCAGTTCACTGTAAATGTTTTTGATTTAGTAAGATTATTGTTAATGTTAAGTGATCTATTGTCAATCTTTGTGTAGCCATACTTTTGTAGGCTTTTAATAACTTTAGTCTTTTCAGTTTATTCCTGTTAGTTTTTGACAACCTATTGTCAAAAGCTTACCACCGATTTAAATTAAGAGTCTTGTTCTCTCCATACACCTCGCCTCTACTAGCATGTACTATATGCGAGTTTTGTCTGTACTTTATTTGTAACTATAGAAATAATAATAATAATAATGTTTGTTCATTTGTATTGAAAATTGTTTGTCATATTATTTCTCATGTAACTAACCTTTGTACATCCTCTGGAGTTTCACTTCTTTGAATGTCTACCACATTGTCTAGAGTTAAGTCAGTCCTACAATAACAGACACCAGCAAACCGCATTATTAGAAGATGAGTTCATAAACCTCAAATTACCGAAGGTATTTAAGAGCCAAGTTTTTCCATAAAAAGGAAAAACAAGCATAACTATTGGTTTGCAAATTTGTACAGATAATTTGTCTCATCGGTGTCCATAACGGAGAGGTCCAACTGTTATTGTTCATCTCTCGTTAGGAAGCGATAAGCAAGCACAAAATGATCAGGAAATTTCGTGAACTTAGAAGAAGATTAATTTAAGGTAATGTGTTATTACGCGGAGTCCGTTTTAGGTCATTTAAGTGAGGACATTCTGGTTTTGTTTTTGGTAACAGCTGGGTCAGTGTTTCATCGGGTGTCATAGGAAATAAGCTCTTACCAAACAAGCACTTTCGGCTTGAAATTCTTTCCCTGAAAAGAAAAGCAGAACGTTAACTGTATCATCCTAGAGGCAATGAAAAGGAAGAAGGAAGGAAGGTACCTCGGCTAGAGAAGGCATTATGATTGTTTCCTCAGGTTTCTGTTTTCGTCCGTCAAGCCGCCATACTTTGTCTCCAAGCTACTGACTAACATTGAGCCCGCAGTGGTTATAGACACAAAAACCCGCATGAACAACTCGATGCCAAAAACACAAATCTCCATCTCTAAATGCGCGGTCCCTTAGCACTATTGAAGTAAACAGAGAGTTAGAGAGGTTGACAGATCTGCCTCGAATATGTGAAGTTAACTTAAATTTTAATGATAATGTTTGGTGGTAATAAAAAAAAGGACCGTGTCGAATTTGTTGAAAAAGTGCAGGCTGCTCGACAACAACGATCCGAAGGAAAAGAAAGGGAAAGAGCTGCTATTCGCATTCAGGTATTTATATATAGACTGCTAAAGATAGCTATCTGATCGCTAAGGAGAAATATGCTCCAGAAACCACATGATCACTATTTATGAGTATTTAAGAACTTTTAACCATCCTTGAAAAATTAAATTAATCTTTTGAAAATATTTGCTGCCGGAATTCGTGAGCCAACCAGTACAACAGCTGTTTTAAATAGTGCATGTTGTGCTTTTCTATTTAAAGGCTAGATTACTTAGATGTCTTTAACCGGCATCCGAAGAGGAATTTTAGCACCAGTCAAACAGAGAAGTTACTCAAAACGAGTAGTGACTTTTGATAGGAGAGATGAAATTTGTAGTGTTTAAGCAATGAACCACTTTTTGAAAGAACGTAAAAATACTTTGATTGCCAGACTCACATCACTTACTGACTTGACTTAACCTAACCTAAATAACATGGACACCTTATTATATTTATACTGTTACTTATATAACATTACATGATGAAAGGTGATCAAAATAAATTTCACAAGTTAACAAATCAACACCACAAATTTTTTTTATAGAGCATGTATACTACTCCTTAATATGACCACACTTAGCAAGGTGCGAGATTGTGCCTGTCTGGTAGTAAGTGTGACTGAAAATTGAATGTCAGTGACTGGAATTTTAAAGGTAGTCACAAGAAGGCAAGTTATCCAGTGTCCCCACTGGACAACGTTTTTTTTCTAATTGAAAACATTCACATTTGGTTCCCAAGAAGGATTATAAAACCTCCACTGAAAAATAAATTAAAAGTGTTCACAAAATGTACTGTGCTTTCCACCAGATAGAGATTTATCCAGTATGTAGTGTTACTCTCCCTTTGAACAACCTGTGTCAGGAAAGTTGCAATAATTGATTTAGAGGCAGTCATGTTTTCAGCCGTTAACATGACAGCCATACAAAGGGCACATTCCATTTGTGATGGGTCTGCTTTCCTGGTGCTCTGTTTGGCACTGGTTTATACTCTGAAAATGTTCAAAAGTGTTTTAAAATGAGAAGGGGAAGAAAGTGCTATTTATTAATAAGAAGTTCATGTTAAGTTTGGATATTTTACCAGCCTCTTAATTGTAAGACAAAGATTTCTCCATGTG
Source organism: Pocillopora damicornis (assembly GCF_964200805.1). Taxonomy (NCBI): domain Eukaryota; kingdom Metazoa; phylum Cnidaria; class Anthozoa; order Scleractinia; family Pocilloporidae; genus Pocillopora; species Pocillopora damicornis. Next base: position 11,060,925 of record NC_142681.1, on the reverse strand, counting down.
AACTGAAAATGATCTTTTGTATACTGTTGTACACTACTCATATTGTTTAAAGGAACAGCACTCTAAGCTCAACTATTTTCAAAGTCACCATAAAATAAAGAAAATGGTGTGGCTGGCATTTATTTTTGTAGAAAACAAAGAAAATAAATGAACTTTGTCTTCTGACCCTACACTTGTAAAAAGTATGTTTTAAAAACATTACAACCTGCTACATAACTATCAAACAAAGGTTGCAAAATGGCCACTTTCACTGCAAAATTATTTGGCAAAAATTTTATTGTAGTCTCCATTGTGACCAAAATGGTCACAGCATGGAGCTTTGATGAGGAAAATATTTTCAGCTAAAGTGTGCCTTAACAATCTCACATTTCTTTGTATTTCACATTGAAGCTAAAATGTTGTGAGTGGAACTCTTTAATGACTAGTTTTTCCTACTTGGCGATGTTTAAAAAAATTGTCTAGCAGCACTTTGTGCCCCTATAGTATTTAGTATAAATTATATATATATTTGCCCCAGTGCAAACAAATTTTGTTGATGTTGTCACCTAGCGGATATAACCTGAGATTGATTCATCTTAGATGTTACCCAGAGAGCTTTGATCCCTTATTTCGAGGTGTTGAAATTTGTTGAAGCAACCATTTTGCTGTGTACATTAGGGTTATTATATACTAAGTCAATGAAATTTTTGAAAATTCTTCTTCCTTTTTGTGCTTTCTCAGGCATGGATGAGGAGGCTCCTGTGTATTGCCAAACTGAGAACTGAAACAAGGTATTTATTAACTTAGTTGGTGCCCAAAAACACTTTATAATGTTAATTAATCCCATTTTATGTTGGCTTGTGGTGAAGAAGAAGCCAGATTATAATTTACCACAAAAATTTTGCCAGGAACCTTGCTATCATATCTTATTCATCAATTACCAATTAATTATTTATTAAAATTTTTTTTCATTCTATCAGAAGCTTATAACATCAAAGCACTTATGTATGTCGGAGAGCTGGGGCTTATTAAAGTGTAAGACCAGCCAATTAATCTTGTGTAACATGTAGTTGGAAAACTGCAAGTTTGTGTGCACTTTTCATTTTGCTGTGAGTGTTATTTCAGAGTGATCAACTGTATTTTCACAACTGTCTTGTCTGAAATATAGACACTACTTTCAGTCAGCCTAAAATCTTCAGTCAAAAAAAGTTGGAAAGTAAATCAGTTTCTGAAAATATCATTTACCTCAGGCTAGCTATCTAGTCTTCTGTACACAACTTTTACAACTCCCGTAGTAGATTTGCTGTTCATATTTTTCACCTTCTTGCTGCCATGAAAGGACATAGATTGAAATGTTTAAATATCCTTGTCTCGATGAAAACTCAGAAGCTTATTTTCACAGCAGTTAAGTTTACTTGTGGAAGTCTCTTCCTTCGGTGATTAAACACTGCCGAAACAATCCTCTTGATTCATTTGCATCTGCCATGCTATCATTGACTGCCACATTTGTGTGTGGAGTGGAACTCAAAATTTTTTCAAAAAATGTTATTGATAGAGTCTCTCTTAAGAAAATTTAATTATCATAAGTTATCCAGGGCTTTCCCAATGAAAATGATGGCTCGATCATTAATTCTTGTAAGCTTTTCAGTGCCCCTTTGTGATCAGTAGAGAGTTTTTATGAATTAAAATAAAAAACTGCTTATAAACCCCACCTTGTTTTTAGACAATACATGTATAGAGGAATTTAGACACTTCTAGGTCATAAACTTCTAATTCTAAAGAGTATATCTAGTGGGTAAGTATGAAAACTGTCCAGTTGTACTGATATGAATTTTTTTTGGTGCAAAAGAAGTAGCATCAAGGAATTCTGTTTAGCTCCTACCCAATAACTGATGTAGAGGGTACTGGGATGGCATCCCATACAGAAGGAATAACACTGGAGTAACACTTGACTTTCACTTGGAGAGCGTTTTGCTTTTAGTATGAGTTTATTATAATAGTCATTGCTCCAAAGTATTGGATGATCGAAGAATCTTTCCTTAGGAATAATTGTGTAGTCAGTACATGTGTCACTGTAGTAAACTTAAATTCCAGAGAAGTTTGTCATAAATAAGTTTGTTTCTTGCACATTCAGGGAGGAATTTGACCAGTTTATTGAGCAGAGTGGAACTAAGAAACCTTCAGGTTTGACTGTTATGCTCTTTATAGATCAGTTGACATATATCAGTTTCAGAGATTTGAATGTTGTGCTTCAGAATGCCAGTATGGAATTTTGATGTTCAAGCAACAAAAACAAGACATTCATGAACTTGAAATCTGATCAATTCCACCTGTCAAATCAAATTATATACAATGCATCTTGTTCTGATATATGAGATATCCTGAAGTAAGCTACAAGGAATTACACCAAATTTGTTGTTGATTTTTTTTGTAAGAAACAGGCTCAAAAAGCAACCACAAGAGGTTTTCTTGGAGGTTTTGTTGTTGTTATGGTATCCTTATTTGTCATATCATGTAATCACAACTTTTTTAGAATAATTGGGCATTTTTCTGGGTGAGGATTGCAGTGGTGTGGTTGTACCAAAGAATTGATGTTTAAAACTAAACTGTTCTTTGCCACCTTCTTAAAATATGTAATTAATAGATATTTTTGTCTTTCTGCAGCAACTGATGTCTTTCACCTTGCAAGAAAATTTCTTTTTACTTTCCATTTGAAGGATGATGAGAAGGTATAATGGTAATTGAAAGTTTTAAATATAAAAATTCTTTTTTGTGGTAACATCCTAGAATTCTTACCCCTATTTTGTTATCTGAGTTATTGAACAGCTTAAATATGAGGTGTCAAAGAAAATGAGTAATTGACAGAAATAGTTTTAAATGGTCATTTAATTGAAACTGACAATAACAAACTTTACCATGATTTCAAATTTTTTTTTTTTTTTGCATGTGCAGAGATTTGAAGCACTATGTAGACTTATACTTGGTAGCATGGAAGCCCAAAGTGAACCCAGGGTGAGTAGGGTTTTTTTACCCCTTTGACTTTTGACCTAAGCATGGAGTACAGGGACCATAAATCAGAGCAGAAAAATTAAGATCAAGTACTTGCACCAAGGACAAAGACATTTGCAGCCATTGCTTCATTGATAATTACAACCATGATAAATTGCTTTCCATTTGGGGCTATCTTACCACAGAACTGTTATTTGTCCTGCAAATTGTTAGGAAGGAGACAAGAAATATCAAATTATCCTTTTAACTGAATATAATGAGACAGAAAAAAAATGGCACATTCTTCAGTTCAATAATCATATAAAGGAAGATAATGAATCCAGTTACTACAACAACATGTAGGTATTGCATCAAGCTTAGTCTGATTCCTTATAAGAAATTAACTGTGTCTTGCACAACTCACAATAAATATTTTTTATTCATCAGGATAATTTCAAAAGTTCCCAGGCCCCTATATTGAAATGAGAATGTTGTTTGTGTTTTACTTATTTAAAATCAGTTTAACTTATTTTTAACTGTAATTTGTCTTAATACCAAGGTGGTAATTATGATGATGGTGATAATCTGAAACATATGCTGATAGAAATGAAACTAAAGTAAAAACTTTCAAACTAAAGATGAATTTAAACTACAAGATATAGATGTTTAGGAACACCCTAAGTAAGAGGTGTCAGGTGTTAGAGGAGAAATAAGGTTGATATGTAAGTATTTTACTGTGCATCAATTAATTAAACACATGATTAACCCTGTTGGTTATATATGACTTAAAGATAAATGTCAAAATATGACAGGGAAAGGGGAAGAGGGGATCAAAAATTCTCCTGAATGTAGATGTGTTTTAAAGGAGATGTTTCATCTCATAACTGCGGATGAATTTTCTGTTGCAGCTCTCATTAAATGTTTTATTTTTCTTTTCATCTTTTCAGCTGTGGTATGTGTCAGTTGTCCTTTCACATGATCTTGTTCTTCTCTGGCTGCATCAACTCAAACACTTGTTACTGATTTGCTGTAAACTGCTTCGTAAGCTCAAGGTGATCATTAAGCTTTAAAGAAAGTTACTCTTTAATACCAATGGTACATTGATGTTAATAATTTGCCTCTCAGTCAATGTTTTGCACATTTTATCTTAGTTTGTATTCCTGTTTGTATGTTTTTTCAGCCTAGTGTTTCCACAGATGCAAAAAAGATCAGCATCTATTTGAATATGGTAGGTTAGATAATATTTGTCAAATATTACTTATTCAATGTTACCAGAAGCATATAACCTACTTCTAGGTTACATGCTTCTGATGTCAAATGATAATTGTTCGTCAGACTTATTTGTGTAGTAATCAGGTAATTAAAAAGGTACACCGGCTGGTATTTAGGTAATTGTGAAGAAGAGCTCCCCAAAAAACCTGTCAGCCGACAGATGGCCAACAGGTTTTGCCCGAAATATCGGCTACCTGTTGGCTGACAGTCAGCCGACAGTCGGCTGACTGTTGGTAATGTGTCGGTAACCTGTCGGTAGCTTGTCGGTAAAACGTTAACACAAACCTTAATGTTTTCTCTCAGTTTTCGCTTGATAAAACATCCAACATGTGTAATACATTGACAAGAATAGCCTTTCATAGATTTGGTGGCTCCTAAAGGAGCCGTTTTGTGAGTGGTGAAATATAAAAGATACTTCACTCGTAGAATCGTGCCTCAAACTTCATTGGCAATATAGCTGCCCCTCTCTCCTCATGCTGCTCATGACCAGGATGTAGTGCCAAAGTCTTTTGTGACAGACAACCTCCAGATCTCGCACTGATTTAACTTCTTGGTCGCGGAGGACGAGGTCCAGTTCCCTCGAGTTGACCTTTTTCAGTTCTGCTATTGCCACGAAGTCTCGTAGTGTGCTCCGAGGACAGCCTGCAAGACGGAAGGCACAGGCCATGCTGCATCTGTTCTCTTTCATTGTCTGGAGAACCTGGTCATATTGTTTGTGTATGTTGGCCAGGCTGTGGGTGCTGACGTGAATGTCTGCTGTCTGCTGGTGTTGCTGTTGCAATGCGGGTGGGTCTTCTTATGGCGCGGGTTGGTCTCTGCGTCGCACCTCCGCTCTGAGTTCTGCCATGACCTTCTTTGCATTTAAGAGGCGCCTCTCAAGGTTTTTAATGACCTCGTCCTTGTTCCACACAAGGTTGGCTAGCTCTTCAGCCTCTTTCTCGCGTTCCTCTAGCAATGCCGTCAGCTCCTGGTTCTGTTCCTGCTGGTTCTAGAAGGCCTGACCCACTCTTTTGTAGTCCTTTTGCAGTGACTCGTACTTTTTCTTTAGATCGTTGTGCGACATATCTGCAGGCTGTTGACTGGAGACTGTTGACTTTGATGTCTTTTTTCTTTTCTGAGGCGGGCGTTCATTACACAAACATCGCCTACTGTCACCGTGGCAGACGCCACACCTATTCTCACAGTGAAAAATAGAGTGGTCGCGGCCGCACACTGTGCACTTTAAGATTCTCTGAGACATGTTGTTGTTTGTGAACTATTACGTCGTAATGATGGTAACTTTTTTAACTAAAGGCTTTTCATACGCTATCATCGGATCAAGTCCGTTGATCAGTAAGTAGGTGAAGTCTGTCGAGTCATACATCACCATTCGGATTGTTATGTCACGTTAACTGTTCGTTTTTAACACAATTTTTCTTTTTTCTTAACCTGTCGGTAACCTGTTGGTTAGCTGTCGGTAGACTGTCGGTAGACTGTCAGTAACCTGTCGGTCAACTGTCGGCTGACAGTTGACCGACAGTCGGCCGACAGGTTTTTTGGGGAGCTCTTCTTCACAATTACCGGTATTTAAGCATTAAAACTCCCTGATTTCCAGTTTACCATTCTTGTGAAGGAGACTTGTCTGATAAATGACCAAGCCCTGGTACAGATGAGGTTGCTTTTTTAAGAGTATCTCTGGAAATAAAGCATCTGTATTTCTCAGAGTTGTTTACTTTTTAAATAAAACAATTTGACTGATTTCATGGGGTGGAAGATTTAGCAATTTAGTAACAGGTAAATTAAATGTAACAAAGAAAATAGTTATAATTAATAATAAATGAATGTGTTATTTCAGCATTGTAGGTATGGCTTCTTTTGTAATGAATTAACAAGTATCCAATTGAATGGTGTTATTCCATTCACTGTATAGCTACACACAAAATTTATTGTGATTTCAGCTGATTGTATTTACTGATTGTGGAAACTGGAAGATTTTAAGCATGAAAGGAGGTGAGAGAAGATACAAGTGATCACAGTTTTCTCTGATTTGTTTGAGTGGGCAATAAATGTCCAGAGTGTGCACTCTTTAACACCCATAGCAGCTTAGAGAGGACTATTTTCTACATGAGAAATAGCATTTATTATTACAACTCTAAGACTTGAAGCCATAAGAGTGATCAAAAGGGATCACATTACTACCATTCCTTGTCTTGTTTGTTGTTCTTTTAAAAAGTATGGCGTCATACCTGTGAGACAATATTTTCCTTATCCACCATTTGTATTGCCCAGTTTATATAGAGTAATCAAATGTGGAACTGGGATTATAATCTGTATGTCTCGAAAGAAATATCCATTTCTTAGGAACATGGGATTCTTCTTTGCAAGTTGATTGCTCCCTGGATTACAACTGACCATTGTGTCTCGAATACAAATGGAATTTTAAGAATACTGAGGTTCAACTTATGCTCTGTTAAGGAGACAGATAATCAGGATGATGAAGTTGTTGTCAACTAAAAAATTAGAAGAGCTAAAATATTTGATGGTGTTAAACGTCAAATTCCTAGATTGATTTTTCATTGTGATATCCAATAGAAAAAAGCCTTTGTCTCATTATTTCAATTAACATTTAAAGGGGAGGCCCTTCGGCAAAGCTTGCAGCAACTTTGTGCAAATGTTCTGGGGCATTTGAACAGTAAAGGACTGTATCCATCATTGAAGGTATGTGCTGAGGTTAAAATCATTTCAGTCTGAAATGATTTCAGACATAATTATTTGATTTGTATTGTCCTCTACTGAGAACTATGAGTGGTATATATGGGACAAAGAAAAAGTATGTTGAACTTTCTTTGGAAGCTAAATAGTGTGAAAGATTTTTTCATACGACCTGCTCTTTCCCTTGCTACAGTTTGACTGTCACTGGTAGATTAGTTATGAAATAGCCTGGCATAAATTTCAGTGTATCTCATGTGGAATAAATTTCATTGCTGTCAACTGCATGGGTTATCAGGACTAAAGCATGTAGTCAGAAATGCCTTTGAAAGCATTTGGTGTGATTCTTTTTTGCCTTGTGTTGATGTAGCTAATCCACTGAGTCAAACATGGCGTGTAATCAGGCAGATCAAGATTTTCGAAAAATGTATTACATAAAAGAAATTAAGAAGAGCCTTGATGCTTGTACATTTTGCATTTATATGCCTAGGACAGGACCTCATCATGTATGTTTTTGACTATTGCTTCAATAGTGTAAGATTACTGTTTTTTAATCAAGGAATATTATTATATACACATTTTCTTTATGAAGAAAGATATTATTTGTCTTCATTGTGGAATAAATAAAAAATCTGAGTCCCCCTCAAGGAACCCCAGACCTTCAGATTCTGACTGTACGCTAATTCTCTACCACTGAGCTACAAAGAACTTCAATATTAAGTTCAGATCTGATACAGTCCCTGCATACTGTTTGGTCATTAAAAAACTCTGAGTCTCTCCTAAATAATCAAACTGTGACTGTCAGATTCCACACTTTGATGCATTACCACTTAGCTACAGCAGAACTCTACAATAAGCCCCAGGCTATGAATAGGTTTGTCCCCATGCTTGTGACAAGAGGACTAGGTAAAATCTTTCGTCATTTAATCACTGAGTTCCTTTAGACATGAAAAATAATTTTCAATCTTTTTCATAGGACTGAGCAATAATGATGTGTCTGATATGTATAACTTCATTAGAAAACAGTGATTAAATCCATTTGTAGTTATGAACAATATCTATTGTGTTATACCAAAATTATATCACTGTTGTTGATATGTAGGACCTCTTGATGAGTGGATTGGCTTGTAGTGAACCTTCTCTAAAGTGTGCATCATTTAAAGCAGTAATTACAATGGCTCTAAGGTAAATTATTTTTTTGACATAATCAGCCTTATGTTCATGCACTGCATTTTCAAAATTGATTCTAATTTACTTATTTTTATACTCAGCACTGCTTAGAGGTTTTACCACAAAATATCAAACATTTTTTACACTGTTCCTGTTGTTTTAGAAAATGTAATAAAAGTAACCCCTTGGACTATTTTAAGTAGTCCCACCATTTTATCTAGCACAATTATTTTAATTGATTGGACCATTTTAGCTACCAGTAGTTACCAGTTTATCTAGTTTTAGCAGTTGGACCATTTTGTCTAGGTACCCCTTTCTATCTAATTAGACCATTTTATCTACAATCAGCATCAAAATTAGTCAACACATCATGTTTGAACAATCCAATTTATGTCTAGAATAACAATCCTGTGTCTACCACACTCTTAATCTTTGACAAGACATTGCCTCCCCATTCAATATCTAGCTAAAAGTTTATGTGTCACAATATGACATCGTTTTTTGCCTTGGGTAAATTGGTGATGTTTCTTAAAAGGAGTCTTTCATGGCACCTGTTCAATTTTCTTGGTTGACTAGCCCCCTTTTTTTCAGTGCATAAAGAAAGACCATTTTATTTACTAAGACTATTTATCCCTGTGGACCATTAATGCTGCATGAGGATCATTTTACTTAGTTGAGCCACTTAATGTAGTAGACTGTTTAATCTAGTTGGGTCATTTTAAGCAGTTGGACCATTTTATGTAGTTAGACCATTTTAGGTCATTGAACCATTTTAATTGGTCTGACCATTTAAATCAATTGGACTATTTTTACTGGTTAGATAAATTTATCCAGTTCAACATTTTATCTCATTTTTTTAGTGAGACCATCTATACCAGATGTATTAATGTAACTACATAGTTTTGCATGGGTTTTATTGTAAATTTCCTTACAGGCCCTTGGTACTCAGCAACTTTTCAGACAATCTCAGCAGCCTGTTTATACTCAACATCCTCTCTGTTCCTGGGCTTATCCTACATCTTTCATCAATAGCACCAGATGTAAGTTTTCACTCATTTGTATCTGCAAATTGTATGACTTGTTTTTCATTTAATAAAAATAACTGCTGGTAACAACAATTTAGTAAAAATGATTGTGAGCTAACAACTGATTTTAAAAAACCGATTGCAAGAAAAATGGCAAAAATTTTTAATTATTGGAAACTTTGAAGCATTGTTTGCAAAAGGTAAAGAGTTAGGGCAAAGTTGGTATTACATAACAGTTAAATTGCTTCCTCAAACATACACACAATACACAATACACAATACACTAATTATTATTACGACTCCCCTATACAAGGCTATTCTGTCGTAATACAATAATATTTATCTAATAAATTACAATGGGTAAAAGAATATTTACATGTGTTGGGAAGAAAAAAGAAAAAAAAAAGAAAAAGAAAAAGGAAAATCATTTTTAAGTCCTAAGTCAAAGAACTTTTAAAATGTTTTTTTTTTCTGTTTATGGTATCTAAAATACTTATTAACACCCCTACCTTGAATTAAGACAGATTTTATTTTAAGAGTTAAAAACTTCACTTGCAATCAAGATTTGGATGTTTAGATCTCACTTACTTTTGAAGTCAGTGACACGCGAAACAGTTTTGATTTTATCCTTTTTGGTTATTCAGGGTTTAAAGCCTTTGAAGGTTCATGGCATCTATAAAAAAGTTATATCATTCCTCCAGAAAGAACAGAGCATTAGAATTGTCTTGAATGCATTAGAATGTAGCTACTCTCTCTGTCTTTTGGGTAAGTACAGTGGCTGAGACTAGTACTGGTCAGGATTGTTGACTGTCTCCTATTTTTAAGACAATAGCACAAGTTGCCTTTTGATCTCTGCACGGAAAATTTTACATCACAAGACAAAGTGGATAATAAAGTATTCTTAACATCTACTTTTTCTGAATTAAAAACCAGCCTTTTTTCTTTCTCTGCAGCTAATTTAGTGGAACTTTCTCAGCTTGAAATAGAGGTAGGTGTTTAATCAAGCTTTACTCTTTTTCCTGGTCTTGATGGGTTGTGAGTTAACTTTGCCTAATGTTATGATGTGGGTGATGAGTATGATTATATGTTACTCTGTAATGTAACTCTGTAACTGTTATGGAATGACTCATCTTACTTTGTAGGTCTTGAGGGAAGATTTAACCAGTTTTTTGGTGAGTACCATACAAACCATCTAAGGATCCTTATTTATATTCTTTTCTATTTTGGCATGCAAGGTTGTCTTAAACTACACGATGAGATACAGTAAGATTCTGTTAGACAATGTAGAAGTAAAGTTACATGGTGAAAGTGACAATAAGCAGATTGATACTTTCAGTTATAAATGCATCCAGGCATGATGCCATGGTGCCCCATCTTGTTTTTAAGCACCTACACCACTTCAAAACATGAGCTCTAACCCAGGGTTTTTGTGATTCTTAAACTAGTATTAAAGCTCCACAGATGGAGATGTTTAACAAATAGATTCTATGTTGCACACAGAAGCACACAAGATGCAGCTAGGTGCAGTGTCACATATTCTCTCCACATTTTGACATCTTTAGTGATCTGTTACATTAGATAAAGAAGCAAAGTGTTGCTCATGGTGGTGTCATCTAAGTATGCATCTGTCCTCCAGTAGATCATTTATGTAAGAACCAATTAAAAGGCTTGTATAATTTAGCCGTACTGTCTCTTAACAACTGTTGCATGTTCTGTTATTTTCAGGAAATAATTACAAAGATCCTCAACTATTGCCAATCATATGTTGCTAAGAAGCAGTCCAATCTAACAAACTGGCATCCCATATTAGGTTGGTTCAAGCAATCTACAGATGAACAGTGAGTCATTACACATTACTTGTTTGTTCTAAATAAAATAAAAAAATAAAAATATTATAGCTGATGCCATGCTCACTCCTTTGCTATGTCACAGGAATATTAGCTGGTGGCAGTGATATTATGCTTCTTCACACCTACTGCAGGGTGGGCCCTACTGCAGGGTGGGCCCTACTGCAGTCTGGGCAGTGGTGTCCTAAGATCAGTTCATTCCCTGGTCCCTCATCCCACAAAAACTCAATTCAAAATACAAGCTATTATGACCCAAAACTAAAATTTATCTCATCACCATGAAAGGTCGCGAAAGGTCACATGATACGTACGCTAGTATTCAATAAATGAGGGCTATTAACTAACTGTTCCAAAAAAAAAAAAAAAAGACATTTGTAGGGTTATTGGAAAGAGCAGCAAAGCTTTCTGCTTAATTTTCTTTGGAGGAGATTTTCATACTTTTCCTAACTTTTTATGGTGGTGAATCTTAAGGACACTGTTCTTCAGTTTGTGAGATCTGTACAGGGGAGTGATGGTGTTGTTTGGGACCGGATTGGGTCGAAAAGTTTTAGTCCACTTTTAAGATTTCCTCTGAGAGACTGTGGTCCAAGCAATCTAATCTGCTTGGTGTCTGTCTAGATGACTTGAATGTCTTGTGCAATGGAAAGATAGTTTATTTATTATCTGATGTTCCTAAATCGTTGACTTAGTGATTGAAGAAAGTTCGAAGTGAATTCAAGAAGAATAGGATCTATATAGGAATGGCCTTTCATTGATATATTAGAGGTTTGGATAGTGTCGGCTATACTGGACATGTGACAGGATTCAAAACTCAATTTAGTGATGTCGTAATTGCCAGGAACCACAACACGCGAATTCCATTCTTTTCAAAATATAATATACATTTGGTGTGTACAGTTCAAATGGGTTGAAGAAATGGTGGTATTATGGTCAGTTTCCTGGACTCTGGAATGAAAGGGCCAAGTGTAAGCGTGGGATGTGATATAACGCGTTTTTAGCAATTACACCTCACCCTCTTATTACACACCTCATTCAACCTCAGAGTATAAATGGCTCTAAAAGTTTTCAATTTTTGTGACACACTGCAGGGTATCAGGAGATGGACAAGGGGACTACCAATACTTCTTGTCACTGCATGCCAATTAGTTCGTAAGTGAAACTCAAGCTGACACCTTCCCTTGTGTTTATAGGCTGAACAATTCAATTCCTCATATAAGAAAGCAGCTTCAGTCCCTGTGGAGTCAGAAAGTTGTGAATCTGTTGTTTGAGGCTCTTTTAGTCATCAGTGAAGGTGAAAGCAATGAAGTAAAGAGCAAGGATGACAAAGGTCTGGTAAAAAGAGTACATTTTCTGCGTTTAAAACAGTTTTTATGTCAAGAAGTTGAAAACGTGGTCAGAACTACCACCGGGATTTGGAAGGGGAAGGTCCTCAATAATTGGTCAGAAGGTAGCTGTACCTCTCATTAAAAGTGGTGGGTTTATCATCCAAAGTCTATAAAGTAATACACACAATTTTGTTATAAAGGGGTGTTTGCGCACAGGAAACATTAAGCATAGCAGTACAATTATAAAAGATTAACACTTATGCTCTCAAACAGGGCCAAGAAGCAATGGCCTTAACTGGAAGCACCTTATCACTTCCTTACCATCATCTAATGGGTTCCTGTACATAGCTGTTAACCCGATTATTGTAGACTAGGTCTTGATCCTTAAGAGAAAAGGTCTCATTCAACCTAAAATACAGCCCTCTTTACTTCGTGAGTGAAGACCCTTATCCAACGTGAACTGTTGTGAAGATGATTTTGTGGAACACAGTCAACAAGTTACAGGAGGCTGTCGAGGTTGACTAAACTCTAACAGTTGCCGTTCCATTCAGTACATTTAATGTTTCCAATCACCTGTTTTACCACAGGTAATTGGAAACCATGGTCTCGTATCGGCAGAGGTCGCTCCAGATGTGGTCAGTCCAGTTTATCCAGTTCGCAGGTTGAGGTGATACTGAAATCTTGTGTCATGTATCAAACTGTACTGTGTACTTTCTCTCAGATCAAGCTGGATATTTTGACAGGTTTGTAGCTAAGACTGAATTGCTTTATCGTTTCTTTAAGTTACTTAGTATACATTTCTTGATTTGCTGATGGCTGCAGCTCCTTCAGTGAGCTGGCTCTGCCAAGCAGGCGTCGTAAGCTTGCATGATTTCAAATCCTTTGGCAAATGCTCGCTTTACGGAAGAAATAAACTACACTTTCCCATGGCATGGCGTCCTATATTTGAGAGAGCTAAGAGCGCCAATTAGAGAAAAAGGGCAATATTTAGTTTTTTTTTCTTGTTGGCTTCGTGGCTTGTGTGCACCAAATGTGTGACAACGTCTGCATTTGCAGTGAAAAGTAGTCTTTTTTTTTCTATTTCTCTGCTTCATTAAGGTAAGACTATTGGAATAAAAGAATATTAGAGACAGTTTCTGGTATTTGCCAGGTGAGGTTAATGTCTTGTGCTCAACCATGAAATATATCCGAAGAAGTCCGATTGTTTTAGAGTTCAACTTGGAAAACTGCACTTGCTCGATATCCTTCGTTAAAACTGGATTTTAGGTTTGGAGTGTTACCATACTTCTTTAGCTCCTAGGGGGTTAAAAGGAGTTTTACAAAGTAGGTAATACGAGGATTTTCTTTTTTTTGTTCTTGTAGGGTTGAGTTACCAAGAAGGATTTGTGGTGCATCTTTGGAAGTTTTTTGATTCTTTTTGTCAAAATGACAGCGTGGAATCTCACTTGTGGAGTCTTGAAAAGACAGGCTTGTTTAACAGCCATGAGCTTCAGGCCGCTCTTGTGCTTTTCTGTGACTGTTGCAGTCACTTATTGCCGTAAGTAAAATTCATCTCATTGAATTTCAACTTGTTTGAACAAGATATATTTCGTTTTCTTCTTTGTAGCTTAGTGCATGCCTCCCTAGCTGTTAAATATTTCAGAGAAGTTGTCAGGAAAACTTTGTCATGAAACTTCCCCTGTAATCTTAATTCACACGAGAATAATACGAGAAATTCCCAAATGTCTCGCACGTTTCCAGTACACACTCCAATAGGAAGATAGCAGTCTAGACCCTTGTAATTCAAATCGGTTGAGACATCAAGATTGCCAGCTCGGTGTCACGATTTTTCCAAACGAAAGCTCTTCTTGGATAGCAACGTCAGATCGGCCTATACTATACTAGTATATATATACACCTACACTAGTGTAAATAAACAAATACTTCGAGTTGTAATCGAATATCCTTATGTTGAACTAGTAACTGTTAATTTCTTACCCGTCTAGTTATATAAGTATGAAAATGTAGCCGCTACATTTTATTTCTTTTACCATTTTAACCCATCGTAGCAAAAAAAACTTTCAAGTACATTTAATTTTGTGGCTCAGCCGGCTAGATTAGCGCCTCAGACGTTCTGAGAAAACTTGCGCCTGTTCCTGTTGTTTTCCACTACGTTTGCAGATATTAGATTTAAGGTGAAACAATCGAAATTCTACTCTGTGATCAATGGCCATGTTGCTTTGACACAGTATCTTCAATTGATCACTATTCTTAACATCACATATTGATTATTTTTTCACCTTAGCATTGTTGATGATTCTGAAATGTACGAGATACAAAAACCGTTTCGTTTAGACGAGCTGAATAGAATATCTGCCTTCCTCAATAACTTGGTCTTCAAAATGTTGTGGAACGAGATGGTGGAGGGTATGTTCATGTTTCTTAATTCAAGATGAATGAGTTTCCTCTTCTTCCAGTCCCCTTCCCTCTACTTAAAACCATTTCTAGAATGAACTTACACAGTAGCCTTCTTTTCTGTAATAAAGTCAGAGTTGTCGTTGTAAATGTGGGTGCTGCTCGTTTAATATTAGCTCTAGAATTACTCCTCTGTTCTTGTCAATGACTGGTGATGAGATATTTGTCACCAAGAGCCTACTTTCGTGGAATTTTTTAGAATCAAGAGAGCAGATGTTGAACTCAGCGCATACATTGCTTATGATATTGTATGACAGAGATTGCAGACGCCCTTTCACCTCTCAAGATCAGTGGCTTGTTAGGTTAGTAGATATTTTTTACGTAAGAACTCGATCTAACCATGTACGGTCAATGCATTTTATGTTCGTGGGCCCTGTCCATCGCGGCTTAGCCTCAGTAATCGGATGGGCGAGGAAAAATCATTTAGATCTCCGCTTTAAGGCTTGGCCCAATGTATACATCTGACTTTCATTATTACGTTACTGGCCATTCTACCAATGGCGGTTTAGGGACGATGTAAGGAAACATTAAAACAAACTTTCATAGAGCGCCGTCAAAGAAATACACTTAGAGCAACATGGAATATATCCAACATGTAACAGGGCGAAGTCTTCTGGGACCACCATGATAGAAGGCCAGCGCCCAAACTGCCCGGCCATGCTACCCTCTTAACCATTTTTCAGTATTTTAAAAGACCATTGTCGAGACAAATTTATCATTTTTGAATCATTCAGAGAGGAAAGAACGTCTTAGTTGACGAAAAATCACAACACTCAGATTGCGGCGTTTAAGTTTTCATTTTGTACAAATGCATACTATTGTTGCGGACACAGGTGCCTTTAGTTCCGTAAATTTATATTTATTTGTCTGCCCTCCTTTTACACCATAGGAGCATTAAAACGAGTACGTTTGTATCAGAACTTGAAAAGCGGAAGAAAGGCGCCCTGATGGTGATTCAGAAAATACCACATGTTCTGCCTCATAGAGAGGTATGCTAACTTATTTTTAATTTATTCCCTTTAGCTGTTTGCGAGGTTACTGCAACACAAATTATTTCAGCTTGTGCTGTTCACAGAGGTCGTTATTATCGAAGCCTACTGTTATCAATGTTGATCCACTTTTCTTGATACGTTAATATTCTGCAGAGGGTACAACTGTTTAGGAAGTTGGTCACCAAAGACAAAGTGGAACTTGGTATCACTCGTCCCTCAGATGATTTTTTTCCTCAAGGGACGCTTATTACAGTTCATCGAGCGAGACTGTTGGAGGTGAAGCACGTTTTTATGTCGCTTGCTGTGAATTCCTAGGGAAACAATACCGTTATCTTTTATGCTCGTCAGCAGGAGTGGTAAACCTTTCAGAAATTCATTATTCTACTTAACGTTTCTTTCATTTTGCAAGAGATAAGTATTTCATTATTTGAGGCTACATTTACGTTAGTTTTAATAGACATTATGTTCAAAAGAAAGAGCTGTAAAGGAACACAATCCATAGTGAAAACGAAAAACGACCTATTCAGCTGTTAATTCTGTTACTCGTGAAGAGTACACGGCAAAATTTACTTCAAAAAGATTAAACCTTTTCCTCACGTCGCTGCAAATCAATTGTCCAGTTGTGTATAAATTTGAATGGATACATTTTGTGTGACATTTGTTAATTTTTGTCTCTTGAACTGATCAGGATGGCTATGAACAGCTGGCCTTGCTCCCAACTCGTTCATTTAAAGGAATCATCCGTGTCAGATTCATTAATGAACAGGTGAGTGTTTTTGGACGAAATCACAGAATAAGGAAGACCTTTAAAAATAAATTTGGAATGACACACGGTACTGGTTTACACATTCTGTATAATTTAAACTGTGGTTTGAGTTTGCTTTTTGTTACAAATAGGGTCTCTCCGAGGCTGGTATTGACCAAGATGGTGTGTTTAAAGAGTTCCTTGAGGAGGTGGTAAAAAAAGGATTTGATCCCTCACTTGGTTTATTTAAGGTTAGAAGAGTTGTGTGGAAAAAAACTGTTCTGTGGCAAATAAGTGTGGCTGTGTATTTCCAGAAATTTACGTTAGTGTGTGTCATAATTGTTCGAAGTTTGATTGTGTTAAGAAATAACATTGATATCATAGATAAAGGGGGGGGGGGGGGGGATTCTAAGCTAAAGCACATGATAATTGGGAGTGATCATTTACTGACCATCTCACTTCCTGTCCATTAAACCGTTTGACATTTAAACAATAACATAGCTAATTGTAAACAAGGACAGACGGAAATTTAAGTCGCAGATGAAAAGCAACATCCCTAGTTACAACGGTTAGAAAACCATGCATTTCTTGATTTTTTCCCCCTTCCCACCCCTATGAAATGTTCATTGATTAATTTTATGCGGTATATTGATCTGACAATATGCTTTTACTTGGAACTAAATCCATTAAATTGACATTGAATTGCATTAAGTTAGAAGAACTGTTACTTGAATGTTGGTGAATCGAACAATAATGTCGTGTTACTTCTAGATGACCAGTGGCGAGGAAGAGCGATTATTTCCGTCAAGCACATCCTTTATTCACAACAATCATTTGAAATTGTTCGAGTTCTTGGGTAAGGTGCTGGGCAAAGCTCTGTACGAAGTAAGTAGAGTATTTCTGATTACCTAAATCCATCTTTGTTAGAACCATTACCGTTTCCGTGGGTTGGAGTTACCAACTTTGAAAAAATGATACTTGCCAACTGTTAAGGTGTTCTTTTTGTATAGCCACTAATTCATGCCTGCTGTGTATGCTTCATTCCCTTTAGGGTATGGTCGTCGAAGTACCGTTTGCATCATTTTTCCTCAACCACATTCTTAGTCGACAGCACAGCGGTTTGTACAGTTCAATAGACGAACTGCCTTCACTTGATCAGTCACTGTACAAAAGTTTATGCTTCATCAAGGTTTGCATCTTTAATGAACATTTTGCTTCAAATTTACATGTGTTATAAGAGATAAATCAAGTTAACTCCGCCTTGTGTAAGTCAACTAGGAGAGAGCACCGGGGTTTGATCTCCCAACAGGACCAACACCTGGGGTCTGAAAATAAATTAGGACAAAATTCTGCTTTTACAGTCAACAAATTGGACCCTTGTTGGTAAAGAATAGGGCACAGAGTTGCCGGTGTTGCGGTGCGGTTTTTCTCTATTATGATTTCATCGTTACATGGATAGGAAAATGCATGGATAGGAAAATGCATGGAGATTTTGGCTGATAACAACAATTTAAAAATCTGAGAGCAGATGAAGTACGAACTCTGCTTAACTAGTGAGCTTATCTTACCTTACTCTATTTTTTCGAACAGACCCATTCCCACTTCCTACCATCGATAGCGTTTTACGTCATTAAATCCTTCTTTTTCGGTATGGAAGGATATTAGCAATACATTAAATTTTGAATAACTTAATAATTCAAAATCATTGATAGTAAGAGAACTGAGTCGAGTGAAAGAATAATGAAAAAGTGAACACGATTCGTTAACTAATATTAAATATAACAAATGAAAAAGCCTCGAGAGTGCTTTCTTCTGGTGTCAAACTTATAGGAAGCGGTTAGTTATGTGTGACATTCTTTCTTGATTTTCAGCATTATGATGGCGACGTTCGAGATCTCGAACTGTCATTTTCCTTTGACGAAGATGTTCTTGGCAAGGTAGGATCTAACTCTTAGCGTTTGCTTGGCCCAGAACTAACCTTCTTCCCTGGCTCAGCCAAATCTGATATTCAACCATTATGGTCACAAGGCCATAACACTTTTCCGAGTTACTATTAAACTTCTCTTTTGATTCATCTATGGACTCAATACCAGGCTTCTGAATCAAGACTGGGACATACGTTATAAGATGAAGGCTTATTTACAAGGTCTCTATTTTAAATATTTGAATATTGAATATTTTTTGGCTAATTTTTGTGTTACGTTCAGGTGATCACTCATCAACTCATGCCAGGCGGAAATGTTATTCAAGTCACAAATGATAATAAGTGAGTGGAGTTCTGCATCCTATCCACTAAGTAATTCGTTTGGACCTCTAATTTGATTCAACGTTACAACTTTTACAAACAATATCCTCAACGTTTTAAGAAAGTGTTTTTGCTTAAAGTTGCAAAAGTGAGCTCGCAGTAACAGAATGAAGGAAAGTTATAGAACATAATCAACTGTTTCATGGCTCAATTTCCAATGGCTGAATACAAATAAGCAGGTCGAATAGGAATTTTGTAGTGTTGGTTTCTAAGTAGAGACGCCATTCGGGCTGCAGTGCGCGGCGGGGGGAGGGCTAGGGGGTTAAAGTTGCATATTGTCAGTACTGCAGCTCCTCACTCAGATCAGAATTTCACATCAGCTACAAAATAAGTCTTGTATCTGCCGTGGAAAGGTGAAAAGATCATAAGAATGGATGGTTAAGGCTATACAATTTGGCACTGGTGTACGAACATCTATATGTTTTTGTGGGTCGTATGAACAATTTCAGAGTGTCACTTGAGGTTCATTGTGCTACAATTTTCTCGAGGTTGGACTGTGCTCACATATGCTCAGAACAATATTTTCTATTGTAAGATCTAAAATGTTGTTCCTCATCCTGGGAAAGTTCATTTCAGGCCAATGTTTTTGACAGCTCTCCACGCGATTAAGAATGATATTGATCCAAAATGGGCGCCAAGATATGACATCATTCGCTGTTAATCAATCTCAATTAACACTTTATGTCGTTGAACTTGACCTGTTAAGTTTTCTATATTTTCATGCAGGATAAGTTATGTCCATTTGATGGCTCACTATCGCATGTGTGTTCAAATCCGGGAACAAACGGCAGCCTTTATACGGGGTTTCAAATCTATCGTGCGACATGATTGGTTGCAGATGTTTTCCGGTCCTGAACTTCAGAGACTCATTTCCGGTGACAATGCTGCAATGGATCTTGGTGACTTGAGGTATCGTAAGTCGTAATGATTATAAGTGGCAGTAAAAGGTTAAGATAAAGTTTGAAGTCACAGTGAAGTGAAGTTTCGATTCTAGAAACATGATCTTATTTAACTACTGTTCTTTCTTCAGGAAGCATACCTTAGTTGAAAAAACCGTCTTTCATCTTCGACCATAGTCCCGCAGGTTATGAACCAATATGGTGGACCCTAGGAAGTTCTGTCATAAACCTTTTGAGAGACTGCTGCTTATTTTTAATTCAGGCAAAGATTTCTGAGCTCAAACTTTTTTTCTCTATTTCTTTCTTTTTAACACAAGAAAAATAATATCATGTTATCACGATTGTAAGTTGTCCTTGGATGAGTGTTGTGTTATCCAACCCAGATCAACCCATGGTTTAACTCCGCGAGGAAAGTTCGTATTTGTTGCCTTTTTAATTTTGCAGACGTCACACAAGATACTATGGTGGTTACCATAGCAATCACAGAGTAGTCAACTGGTTATGGGATGTACTGGAGAAAGACTTTTCCGAGGACGAAAAATCCAGATTTCTTAAGGTAGGGTTTTCATTGTTCACTCGTCATAATCCTCGCTAAAGCAAGAAGTTCGCCTGTTAAGTTTGGTTAGGGTTTAATACAGTTTTTTTTTAGTTTTTGTTCGATGGTAAAATAAACTGTTTATCCCCCTAATTTTCATATTCATTTCCATTTCGTATCCTTGACCACTGTTCTACAATTCGCCTTGCCTGTCTTTGGTAACCTCAGCTTCAAAAATGATTCGCCGCTTGGTAGACATATGAATAATGACCCTAACACTCTCATGACTGGGACGTCAATTGGTGAACAGAAAGCTCAGATAATTCCCCACAATATTACATCGCAAGGGCGTAATGTATTTTGTGGTCAGTAGTTCAAGCTCACAAACTTCTCCTTGTCTACCCGCAGTTCGTTACGAGTTGCTCGAAACCTCCGTTATTGGGATTTGCTCATCTGGAGCCTCCATTCTCCGTTCGATGTGTGGAGTGTAATGATGACGAGGTGAGTGATTACTTAATCAAAACGTGATTAGCTTCGTACTTCTCTGTACAAAATCAGTCAAGATCATCCGATGACTCGCTTGACGGTTCGCTCATCGTAGCGACTTTCCTAGCATGCCAGATTTCTTTTGACTAACTCGTCTGGTGTGCCTTTTTCTGCAATTTTGTTATGCCCATCGCTACTAATTGCCAGAAAACGTCAACCATTTAGGCTGGCTTGTTTTGTTGCATGGCTGCTCAGAATTGTCGATAACAAAGATGCTTGGCTTCGGACAAAGGAAAAACTGAAGGAGCAAGTAGGCAAAAAATCTTCACGAGTTTCCACGCACATAAAGATGGTGAAATTTACTCTTGCTTTCCGCTGGCAATGAAATTTGCTGAAATCGATGCTCAAAACCTAAACGTATGAACAGAAGGGTGTGAGCGTGGTAACGCTAAAAGGGTAATTGCATCTTTATAATACCCCATTCAAGCGGAGGTGTTGAGGTAAAGACAAAATGTAGTTACGATAGAAGTAATTCTAACCTTAAGTGGACCTTATGTGTTGCCTGACTTAGCTCCGACCGAAAATATTCAGGACCCTTCTTACTGTTGATTGATTTTCATACCCGTTGACCAAACGGTATTAATTCCACCCTCCCCTCCGAAAATAAAAATTCCTGAAGTTGAGAAAAAGCCTACCAGAGATTTTTCTTGAGCGTCGCCAAATAACGTTGAAAGAGGACTTCGCTGTAAGTTAAACATATTAATGTCGATTTCCATGCCATGCTCACTGTTTCAAACTTTAATCCTATTGTGAACGTGTCAAAATTGTTTAAATGCTGAGAGAGAAAGTTAGTTTTTGAGCGCTCTGATTGGGAGCTTAAGAAAATTTTATCAAACAGCCAACTCAAGTTGGACGGAGAAGTAAAGTTACTGCTGATTTATCGATTCAATGAGTTATTCAAAAACTCCTCGTTTTTTCCTAGGATGAAGGTGACACTGTTGGCAGCGTGTTTCGCGGGTTTTTCAGTGTTGGCCGGCGGCGTGATCCAGTTGGGAGACTACCCACCTCATCTACTTGTTTCAATTTGCTCAAACTTCCCAACTATAGGAAGAAAAGCACACTGAAAGAGAAGCTCCGTTATGCAATCAACGCCAACGCAGGATTTGAACTTTCATAATCGACGACAGTGAACAGGAACAGTCCCTTTATTTGTTGCCCCCAAAGATCCATTCTCAGATCTATCGCCTCGCAAAGCTACCTTTAACTTATAGGAAGCTTCAAAATATTGCTGTAGTTGGTAATAAACAAAGGTCAGTGAGATGATTATCCAAAACATTGAAGGAAAATGTGAGCTATTTTGCTTAACGAAGTTACTTCAGTGCTGAATGAGACTTGGGTCGGTAAAGCAGATCTCAGTCAATGTTCTTTTTATTTCTATGAAAATTGGTTTATATGAAAAATAAATGTACATACGCATTTTTAGCGTTTTACAATTAAATTACTTTCTTTGTGTTTGACTATAATGTAATAGAAACCTTGCCATGAATTATAGAAGATACCCAACCCATCAGATGAAGAGTACAAGCTACATTGCAGTCAAATTTACTTGATTTTTTTTTTAGTGCGTTAGTAATCGGTGCACAAAACTGACAAATCTGGTTATGGGAATGCGAATAATCTAAAACTGTTTCAAAGCGATGAAATGAAACCACGAACCTGCACGAAGTGGAAGCTATGTTTCTTACATGCCGCCAGATTATTTTAGTAGAACACAGTTCTAGTTAAAATTAGTTTTTATCAAGTAGTTAATTTATAGTGTGTTAAAATGAAAACTGAATGTACCGTTAGTAGCTCTGACGCTTTCCTTGCTGCTCTTTGGTTGGAAATGTACATGTACATTCGGCACTCAGTTCTCTGAGGTGTTCATGCCAAAAATAGCGTCAGAATATGAGGTTTACCCGAGCAACTAAAATATCTTGTCGTGCGACGAGATTTAATCAGTGTCTTGCTTAGCATTACTTGGCTCTCTAATTGGTTGAAAGTGATAATTATTACGAAACACACAACCACTCCAATTCGCAGACAAGACAGTAGGGTTCCCCTGGCGCTGTTCAACTGTACTTGTGCTAAGCCTATATTCGTAGACTTGTTCTTTTCGTGTTTTGCAGTTGGCCATTTTGATTGTTTTTAATGTTGAGTGACATCACCCGACCAAAACTGAAATTTGCACTGCGTTCTACGTAATACTCTGGAACTGAGTAAATATGTTGGGTCGAGTTCTTTGCTTAAAGATAAAACAACAAACTTTATAAAAATTTTGAGGCAGCTTCCAAATCCATTTAAATACCGCAAAGTCGACAAAAGGACTCTCTCCAGCAACATAAACTCTGTGGGAAGTGTCTTCGCAATGCCTCGCAGGTCCTCAGTGGATGAGACTCTTTCGCTTTCCGTTGTCATCCAGTTGTGGTTCACCTTGAAGTTATTTATCATTTTTCATCGACCCGTCTCTCCTCCATGGACGTTGGCGGGCATACCTTTTTAATCTTTTCCGTAAGTTGTAACGTTCTTTGGAAATAAGATGGAAGTAAGGGCGTTTCGCAAGGATGAACAAATTGTTTGATTCTTTTTCGGATAGGAACAATAAACTTAATTAATGCTTTGGTATGGTGTTGAATATTTTGAGCGCCGGTCCAAGCTTGATCTTAAGAATATTGACGATATCGTTCTGCGTCAGCAAGAGGAAAGCTTCTCCGTCGATCAGCTGAAAGATAACAAATAAACGTTATGCTAAAGCTCGGCAAGGTAAGGGGAGAAGAGGACTACAGAAAGACGATCTAATTTACCAATTTGTTTGACTGGTATACCACCCGTAATGCACCTTCTTTAAGCACTGAATATTCACATCTATGTAATGAATTTAAGAAAATATTATTCCTCCCTTTACGAGCGTAGGACAACGAAAAAATCTGAGTCCCCACGAGGAATCGAACCTCGGACCTTCGGATTCCTCTCTCCGATGCTCTACCACACTTAAGACCATAATGCTCTACCACACTGAGACTCTATGGTGAGCTACTTATGACTAGTTTCACATGTGAAATGCATCCTCCAAAGTACTTGCATGAGTTAGGATCAAGTATTGAAAGTGGTCTGGGAATTGCTTATAACACATTTAAACACCTGCCGTCCACCTTCATCGCCACCACTTCACTAAATTCTGAGTTCTAGCAATGCAAAATGACGGTCGGGTACACAGACAGTCCACGAAAAAAACGCCTTAAAATACACGCTGTAAATGTACAATGACAATACACGGTAAATATCTTAAAGTAAATATCAATAAATATCTTTAAAATGTACCTGGTCTCCAAATATCTTAGCCTGTTCCGTGCAGCCGAGCGCGCGCACGTGACTCATAACGTCATCCACAGTCCACTTAATCATTCGTTGCCTTTCGTTGGAGGCCACCGAGTCATTTTCTAAACTGATGGCGGCCTTCAGCTCGCTGAGACCCATCATGGAGAACTGGCTTCCCAAAGGCCAGGGAAACGAGAACGGTGTGACATGCTGAACAGCCTTGTCTGCGTCTGAGACGACAAAAAAATCATAGCCACAAACGTTTAGCAAAGTTATCAGGCAATATTTTTACATTGTGACGGACCTCAAAAACAGAATGGTAGACTCTAGCTTGATTACAGGCAGTAGATAAATTCTTGAAACCCTGGAAAATTTAGTTTAACAGTTCGATGATTTGTATATCAAAGAAGCTACTCAGGAATCCCCTCAAATACTAGCCACTCATCACCTGGACCTCATACCAATTACCGAGTATGAAAAGAATCTAATTAGCTGTCGTCTCTTACACAAGCAACACTATACATTCTTGAATACAACTAACAGCAGAACTTCAAGGAGAGACTTACTAGTAAGTAATAAGAGTGACTTACACTTCTGGCGCATTCCATGGTGTTTCTCTTCTTTAACAAAAACTTTCCTGTGTGAACAAAGAACACAAAGAAACTTTTATTTGAACCCGTAGTTATGCACTGACGACTCGAAACAAATTGGTTGCTTGACTTAGTGTAACATGCCTTCGAGATTTCTGATCATGAAAAACTATTTCATGACAGTTTCAATAGAGAACTTTGAAGTTGACCTTTTAAGCACTTCCTATAATCCAAAAAGGTGCAAATGATTCACCGAGGTTAACAAACAGTAAGACAGGTTCTACTACTGAAGGAACAGCGCTGTTTCGATGAATCTGCAAGCCGTGAACATCCATGCGGCTACTGATCAAATGGGAGATCTCAACAGGATACACAGCTTACCTAGCAGAACTTCGGGTAGATATAATACTTCCACCAACCGGTGCTTTGGCACCTGAGTGGACAGAGGGAGGACTGTTGGGGGCGAGGTGTGGAATTTTCTTGAAAACGGGAGACTTGCTGGTATGCTTCGAAAAGATCTTGCCTTGGTTTGCTTCATTGTTTGGGCAGCCTGACAGACTACGAAAACAAAATAAGATATTAGACCTGGAGAGAGGCATATGAGTGGCTCTTGGCGCAGCGAATTATTGTAATTCCTTTGAGTTGTTAGAGCCTGGATACTATTCTAGTCGTTAGATATAAATATCAGTGGCACAGTTAAACTGTGTGCTTCCCTTCTATTAACTCTAGCAGAAGTTCAAGTTTGAGAAGATCTGTTCAAGTCTATAACGAACTTAACACCAAATTTACCATGCCTTTAGTCTAAGAGGAAACTGAGGGCAAGGAAAGCGAAAATATTTGGAAAAACAGAAACAGAAACTATACGACAACAATGCAATCGATTTGCGAGAGAAAACCACAACTGATTAACTTAACGACCTGCTGGACTGGTCTCCCCTTCAGAGGAGAGGGAAAATTGTTCACCGTATGCCATTCTACAAAAGTTATTCATATGAATCAGTTACATCACAAAGCCCAGTTGTTAACCAAGATTCTTTCACAAAGTTACGACCAAAGTCACTTAGAGATGAATACCAGAATTTCAACCAGCTTATCAAGCATCAACCAGCAACCAGCATCAAGTTCCTTTTTAAACTCATCAGTAAAGGTTTGAATAACCCTCTCCCATTTCAAAGTTTTTCCGTGATACGTGCAACATTTTGCAATACTTCCCCACCCACCCCACCCTCCTCCTGCATATAGATGTAGCTTACGTGTAATGAGTCTTCCAGTGTCCAGTGACGTGACCCAGGCCATTACATCCTGGTGTGGGACACACCCCTTCCACGGTTGGACTTGAAGGAATCTCAGCTGAAACATTAATGGGCAAAAAAAGTTCATCAAATCAATCTTGTCATGACTAGTCAGTTATTGCCTCAGCCTTACGTTTTACTTCTTTAAATCCAGTCGTTTTCTGTTTAGAAGCATAGGACCAGTCGGATTCTTCAGTCATGGAGTTGTTGGAGAGCCGATCCACTAGGCATGAGTCTTTGTTCAGGTTCTGCAGTGAGTACGGGCAGCCAAACGTGCTGTGATGAGTGGAATACTTAGCGCCCTTTACATGACCAATGCCTTTACATCCAGGAGTCGGACAAGCAGCACTTGAGATCTTTTCGCGGGTTGCTATAAAGAAAAGACAACCATTATAATGAGATTGGCTGCTGGACTGATCTAGGATAAAGGTCTCTACTCGACATCGATAATGTTATATATGGAATAACGGTTGAAAATCATGCGGTGTAAGGCTAATTCAAAAATTCCGTAACAGGCAATGAGAACTCCAGCATAAGCAGCCGAATACAACTGAAGTTTACAAAGAAAGAGGGGTACACGAATACCGACCTGAGTGCGAGCTTCGTATCGTCTGTTGACGACACCTATCATTTGGTAGAGTCACTGACACTTTCTTTTGAATCTTTTGTGGTTAACTTTGAGTAACGGCAGGCAAAAAAGATTACAATTTGCAGCCTTCTCCCCCCTCCCCTTAATGATGGAAATACGATCAAATGGTGATACAATCGACACTCACTTAAGGGCGTTTCCAGAGGATGTCCCGTTTTTTCGCACCACCCCACTGGGTGTAGGTCAGTAGAATCAGCATCAAACCAGTCATCATAGATATCATCCCAGCCATCTAGATGCACCTTGACTCTGTATTCTTCCACTGCAGCTACTCTAGCTGCTCGGACTAGAGATGGATTCCGTTTATCAACTGCTTCCATTCTCTCCCCAGACTTAAAACTTGGCTTGGGGCGCTACAAAGAAAACAATGCATCAGGGTGAAGCTTAACATTACTTCATTGCATCCATTTTGAAATCACAGTGATCCTACAATCTGATAGGCTCTCAGCAGAACGATTTGTAAAGGTAATCGCAAGAAATCAAGAGCAATTTGGAATAAATCAGCAGAAGTAAATTTTTCAAAGGCCAACCAAATTGCACAAGCCAGTAGGGCGAGTGCAATTTGTAGTCTTTGAAAAATCTACAAGTGCTGATTTATCCCAAATCACCCCCAAAAATTCATGTGATTACTTGTTGATAAAAATATAGGCAAACATTTTCTCTTAGTCGTGTTTATTTCGTGTCCTGACTAATTGGTGGGTTGTTTCTGGAATTATCGGGTCTTTCCCGCAAGAACTTGCTTTGAGCTTTTATACTTTCTGTCACGAATAGTCAAGTGTTTAGACTTTTTCTCAGTTAGGTATTGGAATCCTAGACTTCCGGACCTTTGTTCAGTTTTTTGCACCCTCCTTCAAACTCAGAATTACAACGTTGTTACTTCCTTCTAACCTATTTCTTTCCAATCAAGCAATTTAATTTCAACCTTTTTCACTCAATTTCAATTTTCTGCACTTTATGGGTTGAATTGACGTGTTCTCAGCCAATGAGCATGCTCAAATTTTTGCATGCAAATTGGTTATTCACAAATCACACAATGTTTTGCTCTAAATCGCATCTATTCCAGCCAATACAACAAATCAGATTTCGAGGCTTCTCTAAATTGAATCAAATTGCAGAAAGTGCGGTATCACACCAAACCGCACTCCAGTTCAATTACATTAAAAAACCAAAAGAGCATGTAAGGACTTAATATAATTTTCTGTCATGTGCAGCAAGTTTATTTCCATAATGCAGACCTTGAAAGATGGATTAGGAGTGTTCAGTTTTAAATCAAAATATTACATTTTGTGGCCAAATAATATTTAAATGATGTGGCCACTTAACCAAAATTTCACATAATAACATAAAAGATGATTCAAATACACAAGTCTTCAGAGAAATAAAAAACTCTGAAATATTTTTATCTAGTGGTTATAGCAAGAAACCTAGCAGATAATTTAATTAAATTACCCCCTTTGATCCAAAAATAAAGGCCCTCAAGGATTAACGTATAAATCTGACCTTTTTGAAGAGATCTGAAGGCGCCGCAACAGCACCAGTCGTCCTCAGGTACTCCTCCCACTGGAATGTGTACACTTCGTCATCTGAAATGTGCGATATTTTGAGACAAGTTAGCTTCAATGAGAATTGCCTAAAAATTTAGTAAAATCTTGAGATAGCAGACAATAAAAATGCTGGAGGATCATGGATTGCGAATGATCATCTCAAAAACAAACTACCATAAATATTACCCATTTTACCAAGCCTAAAAACGAACGCTCCGACGTTTCCCAACTTTTTTTCGGCTGAATGGTTTACCAAATTTGAGCGCAATAACAAATGCTGTCAGCTTCCAAATTTATATCGAAAATAGGACAATTTAATCAAACTATAAGTTCAATCACGCTCGTTAAATAAGAGATTAATTGTCGCCCACTGAGCGCAACGCGTTTCATTTACTATTTACCATCTTATATCCGACATACACCCATGGAATGTTTCTTTTTCTTCGCATGCAGATATATTATTAGAAATCATATCACCTTACTACTACTAACCATTAGGAGGGTTAAGTTTCTTGCCGTTCTCTGCACACCACCCGACAGGGTGAATGTACGGACAATCGTCCTGACACCAGTAGTCATAAGAGTCGTCCCACTCGTCAAAATGAACTAAGAAATAGTTGCCAATCACGTTGGTCACCGTAGCAACACAGATCAGATCCGGGTTCTTGCGATCGACAGCTTCTAGTTTCATGCCGACTTTAAATCCGTGTAATGTCGGTTGGACCTGTCGTGTTAGGATGAAAAATTACACATTTAGAAGCTAATAGACCGATTTTCGTTAATTTTAATTTCATTCATGTAGATACAAGAACATCTAAATGCATCAGTAACTACATCCATGGTAAATTCAACTATCCATAGCACCATCAATGTTTCGGTAATTTGACGTATTTTTGCATAAACTTACCTCTCTGAACAGATTTTCTGGGGCCGCCTTAGCTCCACATTTCTTCAAGTACTTTTCCCAGTTGAACTCCTGTTTCGTGAAACCTGAAATGAAAAACGAACTAAGAGAAAGCATTCATCATACACCAAGCACCCGTGACCATGGCTAAGCAGTTTACGTGATTTATAGTTCTCTTCGGTCTACCCTGCCTTTTATCCTTTTAAACTTCTCCACAACTCTAACTGAAGATTTAAACTTCGATGGGCTGAATCCAACTCCCAAAGCCTTTATTTTCCGGAAGTTTCAGTTGAAGTGTTCGTATTCTTTCGATTGGACAACATGAAATCAGAAAATGTTCGGGTTCTTCGACGAAGACCTCGAAAACTGAGTTACTTTGGGTGACTTACTTCTTGGTGGGTGCAGAACCTGGCCGTTCCTTTCACACCAGTGCATGGGATAGATAAACGGCGAATCCACGTTAGTCCAGAAGTCGTAACTCTCAGACCAACCATCAAAATGAAGCCTGAGGCGTGCTCCTTTTACTTTGACTATGGTACACACACAGATGTAAGACGGGTGTTTAGGGTCAATACATTCCAACTTGTAATCCTTCTTGAAAGAGTGATTTGGTTTTGGAAACACATCCAGAGAGGGATTTTCCTGCAGTGTACAAATGTGAAGTACCTGTCACAATTGTGCTTTGTACGAAGAAGTGTATTTCCATTTTTTTTTTTTTTTTTAATACACAAGGAGTTGACAAGACAATAAATGTAAAGTCTCTATACCAAGGTAAGGTGTTATACAGTCTTATCGCAAACTATGGGAAAACATAGGGTTCCAAACCTGATCCCTTGGGATAAAGAAAACAAAACTCAACAAAGTGTAAAGGTGAGAACTAAAATTATACAAATAAGAAAATAATTACTGACAACAAACCTGTTTGAATACAATATTAGGGACTGCTTTGGCACCACACGCTACTAAGTATTCTGACCATACGAACGGTTTGGTAGAGTCATACGGAACTAAAATAAAAAAAAACAATGAAATAAAAGGTTAGTTGACTGAATCTTGGAGGGTAAGGAGGTTCAAGAGAAAAGGAAGTGAAGATCATTCAATATCAGTTGTATTTACCGTCTTCTCCTTTCATCAGATTGGAGGGTTCCAACGAGATCTGTTGCTTGGCCGCCTTGATTTTGTGTTTTTCTCCTTTGCCTTTTAGTTTAAACTTGCCCACAAGCGAAGCATCCTGAACTGACGTTACAGAGTCCTACAAAACGAGAAAACGAGTAGGTGAACAACAACCGAATGTATCACTGACTGACCAAGCTAAGGGATCTTCCTTATGCGCCATACTTTGAGAAGGAGTGACCATATTGGCAGTGACTCTAATTCTTTAAAAAATGCAACACAGGCTGAGAACAGAATATCGTTGAAATTTTTCACATACATGTGCACCAGCTGCCACCGGTGGTTTCTCCGCTGTCCCGATTTTCTTTCCTTTTCCCTTCTTTTTCTTCTTCACGATCTTTCCGTCTGCAGTTTTGACCTTGCGCACAAATTCCCTGCCCTTGTTTCTTCTGCCGGTGTATACTCCCACACAAGACAAACCACAAAACCTTCCTGATGCTGAGAATTCCTGCCGCAACCCATTCTTCCCGCAAACTTCACAGCACAGGATGTCGGTAGCATTAGGAGAACTGTTTTTTGTCGTATTAGCTTTCTTCGGAATACCTGAGAGAATGTCGAAGTGTTTGATCAATGGATACGAAAAAAAAAATAAAAACAATCCTCTAATGAAATAACAACAGTAGAATGTTGTTCAGAGTAATCATCAATTGACAATGGGTAATAATCTGGAACTGCGTTACCAGTTTAACTGCGCTTTATGATTGGTCTAATAAAACTCACGCCATCTCTTACTCAAACATATGTAGCATTAAAACAAATCACCCTGTTGGTCACAATCTTCTCATTACTGTACTGCTACAAAGCAGGATGTTAGATCACAGAGGTTTTCCTTGTGCTGATAACATCCTCGTGTGACCTCTAACCTTGCGTAAATCAAATGCGGTGTCATATCATTCCGGTTGATTTACACTGAGAAAATAGAGAGATTGTTAACAATCTTCACTTAAAATAACTATATGTGGCAGTATCTTTTCAAAAGCCATTTGTCTTAAAAATGCGTACCACTGTCTTTCTTGTCATCTAGTCTGGTTCCCTCGCTTGATTTTTCATTTGTTTCCTCACTTCCTGTTTTTCGATGTTCCGTAGGTGTACTCCACTGTATTTCACCTTTCTCTGTTTCCACTGTACTTATTATCTCTAGAGTCCCAAACTCAGTCAGTTTAAACTTCAGATTGCTCCCTGTTGAAAAACATGCCAATGAAAAAATTAAAAAGCAATAACAATTTTAACCATGTGCTACTTGTGGATATGTCAAGTCTGTTTTCTCCTTGGCTGGAAAATTGTCATATACGAATGAAATTAAAAATCAATCAAGTGAAGACTTCAAACTAAATCTACAAGGAACTTTAACATACACATTATTTTAATTTGTAGCAGACGCATTCACATGCTCTTGATGAAAATGGAAATTAAACAATAAACGTTAGAGTTTCTAGGAATCTCCCATATGATGTGAAAATCAGAGTTGATGTCAAGTGAAAATGCCTTCAACTGAAAGTCACTTAGACATCTCACTGATTTTTGTACAGAGCACCTACACAATAACATATTCTGAAAAGATAACAATTTTCTCTGCAAGGATCAACAGATACTTGGTGATTATTGCTTGGAGCCAACTTTATGACCGCATCATTGTCAAAAAGGTTGTGCATGCTTATCATTCATTGTGAAACGCCAGAAATGAAGTATTATCTTTTGTCTCATGATTTTATTGCTTTTAGAATGGATCATGACATCTCAATGGGTATATTGCTGATCTTCACCCAGTGATGAGGTCAGTGGAGTACATACCATCTTATGAGTACTATTCTCCACTGTGATTGGCTGGTTTTTCATAATAATAATAATAATTGTAATAATGTAATTGGAGCATTTCAAAGATATGTTCCCTCAGTCATCTGCTGAGGCATTACTCTTCTATTGTTGTGCTTCTTGATCATGAGCATCCATGCTTTTGGGATTTGTATTCTACTATCTCTGTTGATGTTGTTGGGGTAAGTAACCTCTTTTACTTTGTTCTTGCAGGATAAAAACTGCTCCTCACATAAAACTTTGCCCAAACAAACACACCAGCATCTGAGAAATATATATCCCAAAGGTATGGATACCCAAAATTAAGAAACACAGCAACAAGAGAGCCATGCAACAGCAGACTACTATGAGGATAATCTTCCAAATGCACAGATTGCAGCTGTGGAAAACCAGCCACTTCAATAGGTATACATATCTAGTTGCTCTCATCTCATGAAATAGACTGACATTTTTTTGTAGTGGAAATGTCACATTCCACATGGGTAGTGACTTCATGGTGAGACAAATGATAATACTTTAATCAATGAGAGCCAGTGCCTAACTGGCTTTCAGCCATTCCACATCAAGTGAGCCCTGTTAAATATTTCACAAAGGTGTTTTGGAATGTGATTTATTCTGCTGTCTGGTTGAGAGCAAAATAACTGTAACTCGATCATATTCAAAAGTACATTTCGAAAATGTTGTTCAGATAAAAATCCTCTCTGCAAGATCCCTCTTCTTTCCCTAAAATAGCATATTAAGAAACTTTACTCTAACTATGGTAAATGATCTGAGTGAATATTATAATCATGTATACATCAATACCTGGAAGGGTAGCAATTCCATCTTTCCAGTCCAGGGCTGCAAATGGATCATCCTCCTCAAAACTTGGTTTTTCTTTTTTCACAATGGGCAAATCTTTTGAATTACTGGAAGCTTGGGTCTTGTTGTCTCCTATATTGTTATTTAGATGCTGCTGGCCATTGACAACACTTTTGTTTCCCTCTGAATTTGGGTCTTCCACATTTTTAATTGGATTATTCTTTTTGCTTCCTGCAATTGGTGTGCCTTCATTGCTAGGTTCAACCTGGTCATGGGTGACAGCTGTGATTTGCTCTTTTCCATTACCACCAAGGTCTGAGATTTCAATTTGGTCTGTTATGCACAAGATATAAAGCAGGAAACTTTGGCTTTTCAATACTAGACATGATAAATTCAGAGTATCTATTGATTGAGTATAGTTTTCTTCTCATATAGCTACATAAAAACAATACAATAATAGTTACAGTAGAACCCCCACAAACTAAAAACCAGTTCACTGGAACCCCTGCTAGCTTGAACAAGATCCACTTTCCCTTAGATTTGATCCCATTTTTCCAGGTATTTTCTGTCAGCTGTCTTGAACTTAGGTTCACTCAAACTTCCCCTCAACTCAAACAAATTTTATTTCTCTTGGCTAAAACTTACACTCATAAATCAAACTTATGTAAAAACTTCAAGTAAAAACAATGGTTGATAAATGTCAACTTGTCAGAACATATCTGACTGACACTTCCCAACTTTTAATTGCTATTGATATGAACATAATAACATTTATGAAAACCTAACACATTTAGATTAATTTTCCAAACTAAAAGTAATTATAGGAGAGCGCTTATAAAAACAAACTAAATGTACAAAATTAATTAACAAGATAATTGAAATTCAACACCAATCCCAATAACTCAAACCCTAGCTACCTTGAACTATTTTTCAATAAATTAATGATAAGTTAAAATGTAGTAACATCATAATTAATAGCAGAGGTAGACCAACTTTCATGTCTGCATCCCTTTACTTTTAAAAGTGTATTCAAGACATTATTGTTTTGTTAGGACTCACTTACATTACAAATAATTAAAAGTTTTCTTCTTTTTTAAAATGTGAACATGATTTTTCCTTTTTCTTGTTTTTTTTTTTTTTTTTTTGAAATGGTACTATGCAATCAGCTTTTAGATATGTTTGTTATAATTCAGTGAAGAGAAAATGTATTAAAGAAGTATGAGGTATTGGAAAAAAAAGCCAGATTTTCAATCATTTTTTAATTATTTTAGACCAACAACTTCACCCCATTAACAGCTGTTAATTACCTTGAAGGCTTTTAGAAGGCAATGAAGTTTGAAAGTCTATTTTCTGTTCACAATCATTATCCAGTCTCTGTTTCTTGGCATGTGGCTCAAAGTTTTCACTCACTGAACAAGTGACTCCAACTGCTTCTGCAGGCCCATTCATTCTGATCACCAAGTACTGTAACACATTCCTGCTTTCTGTCATAAGAGAACATTATTTTGTCAACCTCTCTTCTGAGTAAAATACCATTACTGAAGACATTTCACATCAAATTAGTATTCACTATTGACTCAGAGAAAAGAATTGATAAGAAAAAAATGTCCAGAAAAGATAAGAACATATTACAGTATGCAATTGGTTTGTATGTTACTTTCTTGACTAGTGCGCTACTCAAAAACCATAAATGTAAAACAATTCAATCATTTGACTGGTATACAAACCTAAAAGTGTTCAGTGGAACTAACAGTCATCACCTTTAGCACATTTAAAATAATTTAAGTCTCTATAGACATGATAAATAAGGAAATAACACAAATATTCAAAGTAGAAATCTTGCCAAAGATAAATGATTTGCAAGCCATAAATAACTCTGGCTGTCACCTATAAAATAAAACATTCTTAAGTCCCTGAAGTAAGCAAAACCAAAGAAAATTATTGGAAATTGCAGCCTTCCTTATATCCCTTTAAATGATCTTTCCATAAAACCTTTATCTTAATATTTCTCAGTTTATCTGATTTATGACATAGTTAAAAGCCCAGCTTTTCAAATGGTGTTCTACAAATGCTTCACAAATGAAAAGAGACATGACTACTAATAATATTAAGTTGCTAAACACAAAAAAGAAAGAATGTACCAACTCTGTTGTTGAAAGTTGATAATAATTACTATGCACTTCTATGTTTCATGAGTTTGGAATGTAACTTTTTTCCCTCAAGGGGAACTTTCACATTTCTTTAAGGAAGTACCTACTTGTGCACTGTGGTAGTTCATTACCACTATCACAAAACTGAAATAAACACCTTCACTGTTGACTTAAGACAGCCTGGTGCCAATAATAGTCTTTTGTTTAACCTCACGTGACAACAGGCATGTGTGCATTTCTCGTTTTTTTTTCTTAAAAAAAAAATAAACAGTGTTCCAACTATTTCCTCAGGAAGCGCTCGAAGCCTAAAGCATATTGAAAACGGTCACTTACAAAAAAAGTACAACAATAACAAAGCAAAGTAAAAAAAATATACGAGGCCGTTATCTGCGAATTCCATTTGTTACCTCTGGTGCTAAGAGAGCGAAACAGCCATTAGAAATCTAGAAAAGGGTTTCATGTTCGTCATTTCTACAAGACACGAGGTTTTTGAGTGTGGTTATGTCATGAAACACGCGGCCGCGGTTTTTTAAACAAATCGCCAGCCACAAAGACATTCGAAAACACGGCTTCCGAATAACAATCATACTTCTTCGAAGACAATCAATTTGTTTGGTGTTAAGAGATCACCCAGATAGTCAGGAAAACTCGAGAAAAAATTTTTAATAATTTTTTCCTTTTTTTTTTTCCTTTCTTTCTTAACAGTGAAAAAGTTTTATGTCGCGTGAAACATGCGTCAGCGTGTTACAAATTGGCTCGTGGGAAGACGTTAAATAAATTTAGAGAAGGCAACTTTGGGATTTTAAAAATAACACTTGAAAACATAACCTTAGAAGGTATGCTTCCGAATAAATGATTTCATTCTTTTAAAAAGATTGCAAAACATCGGCAAACTCTATCCGAAAGACAGACTGCGCGATCTGACACTTTTTTTTCGACACGGCTGATGGCGAAAACAAGCTGGCCACCCGATATGAAAGAGAAAGTTTTTAATACAAATCGAAAACGGCTTTACAGCGTATGTGCTCCGGCAAGTCCCAACATTGAGATCAACACAACACTCGATAGTCACATTTAAAAATGGGAAACGTTAGTTCCTGAACGTCGCTTAACAATCTGCCAAACAAGAGCGGACAAATTGCGACTCAACGTGGAGAAATCAATTTACACTCTATTTTTGTAACAACCCGCGCGCGGTACCAAAAAGCGTCTAGTGTTAATTCTAATTCGTAAAAGAATCGCGATGGTTCAACACTATTTCCTCGAATTGAGCACAGAAAATTGTTTACATATGAAGAACTGTTCTTACCAGATAAGCTACAAGCGCGATGCGTTAACTAGCTTACCGTAAAGCTTGTAGTTTTATCAGCAATCGCAAGCCCTCCACGCTTGAACTGTTTTCGATTCTTTGAATATTCAATAACCTTTTAGTTTCAGTCGTGTTTCTCACTCGAAATATTCTTTATCTCTGTTTTGTTCGAACAGAACACTTTCAAAAGTAAAATATAAACTCTTTGTCTTATTCTGACTAAGTTTTTTATCGCTTTTGGCGTGTTAATCGCGGACACAAAAAATGAAACCGTACTCTTCCCGTGTGTGAAATACTTGACCTCGCTTCCATGTAAATTCTTGTTTTGTTGGCTTCCTTGTACTCCATCTTGGTTTACATCAAGTTTTAAACGCTTTTTCTCGTTCTTGTCACCTTAAAAATAATCTTCAACGACGCCAAAAATCCTGGACAAGCTATTTCTGTAGTTTTTAAAAAGAGGTAGTACTAAACAAGGACGTTTTAACTGGATTAACATGTGACACCCTACAACCAGAAATGGCTTTACCTGAGAAGAGTTACAACATATAACTTACACTGAACTTACTATTAAAATCATCTAAAAATCCCAAAAAGACCGCAAAATTCGTTTGAAAACAGTAGAAAAATCCATTAACCCTCAACCAATGTTATTTTGATCCCTTTTTAAGAACAAAAACGGGCAATAAAGAACAGCTTTTATAACCTTACCACTTAGCCAGACTGATCTCCCTGCAGTAGTGAAATGACGGCGAACAATAGTATATCTCGCCTTTCGCTTGAGCTGCCAATCAAATGACAGCGAACAATCGAGACACGTGATTGAAGTTTTTATTATGCAAAACCACCGGAACTTTCCGCAGTGCCAGAATTTCAATTTCGTGCGAAAAACAAGGCAAAGAATTCTATTTGACGAATCAGAAATGCAAACAAAACACGAGCTGTTTAGCATGCCTTGTGAACTGTTTCACGGGAAATGTGCATTGATTTCATTTGAAATGTTTATTTTAGCATTTCTAAAAGTATGCAAGATTTGAAGACACCCTTCAATTACTCCGTTTACGTCACAAAGAACAAATAACAGTTTTGATTAGACTAGACAACCACAGTATTTCTTTAAAAAAATCAATACACGTTCTACTACGTTTTCGTGGAACTATTCGTACACTGCACAATTCATCCCACTTAAAAAACGCTTGAAGCCGGTAACCATGTTAGAAAACATGTTAGTGGTGCCTGTGATTTTTGTTCCGCGCCAAACGCGTCTTGTGAAGGATACCCCCGACGGCGACTGTTAAGTTGAGTCAGAAAAGGGAGACCCGTTAATGGATATAAACCAAAGAAAAATAAAGTGAAAACAATCGCTTGTTCCAGTTATCAGTACAGCGCTGAATTTTATTTTCCGACACTTTCGTGAAGGAATATTTGACTTATCAATATGTAAAACTTCCTCGAGTTGTTTATGATATTCCGTATAACGTGGTTGAAAAACGAATCGAACCTTTACGAGGTCGTGATATTAAAAAAAAAAGCATGAAATCGCAAGACCTTCAATGTCTTCGATCTGTGCATCATTTTCCGGCTTGAGGTTTTCCGACTTCCGTCGATCATTTTCGATTTCGGAGACATTCGCCTTAGCTGCTGATATTCAAGCCACACTGTTTCTTTAAGTACTCTTGGTTAACCAGCTGTGAAGGAAATTTTTTATTTGAGACCGTTTTAATGGTCACTGATATCCCATTTTTTAAACATTTGCGAGCGAAGATGATTAAAAATTGACATAATTTCCCACATTATGTTTCACGCCTCAACACAACACGCCATTAATGCGATATGACCAAAATATGTCAAAGGTATTTCGCAATATACTTTTCTAGGCCGTCTACAGAGGAAGTGAAATAGGAAATAAGTCAAAATTTTTAAAATTCGACTCTTAATCCAGAAAAGAGCGACCTGATTATTACAGCATTGTTGATAAAGCACAGTTGTCTTTGATGTCGGTTCTGCTTGTTTCAGTTGCTCTCTTCTTTTGCTTATAGGAACGCTCACAGACCTCAGGGTAAAAAAACAAAACAAAATAAAAAACAAAGCAAAACGTTTCCACTTTTGAATGCTCTAAAATGGCTGTGTCATGTCACGGTACCTTGAGTTAAGATATATTGTTCACGTGAATTTCTATATTGATGACTCGATATTGTTATATTTTATGTTCTATTCGCGTTCCATCAATAATTAGACCCTAATTACACGAGTCCGGTAAGAACCAATGTTAGACGTTTACAATGGCTGTTGTCGTTCAATTCTCTTCTACTAACACCGCAACAAGGACAACAAAACGTCTCTAAATCATCATTTTCAAACTCAAACACATCTTTATTCATGAGTTTCAAATTTTTTTACTCATTTATTTGATTATATGTTTCTTTTCACTAGACTATCCTAGCATGTTAATATAGCGATAAAAAGAAAAAGATAACAGAACATACAGAATTTAGCTGTGGTATATCCACGGTAACGTTTTTCGTTCATTTATTCTAGTGCAGAAGGCGTTAAAATGGTGAAACCGAAGGAAAACCCTCAAGTTTCCGTAATTTCCAAAGAAGGAACCGATTGAATGAACAAAGTTGACTCATTATTGCGGATTGTGCTCCTTGTGTCTTTATATCAAGGTTTTACCTGTTTG
This sequence comes from Pocillopora damicornis, assembly GCF_964200805.1. Classification (NCBI taxonomy): domain Eukaryota; kingdom Metazoa; phylum Cnidaria; class Anthozoa; order Scleractinia; family Pocilloporidae; genus Pocillopora; species Pocillopora damicornis. Next base: position 11,021,954 of record NC_142681.1, on the reverse strand, counting down.
TCCGCGAGCTGCTTTGTTTTGCGGAGCTCAAAATCAAAAAGCTGCGAAAAGGGCTTCCTCGTCCAATTTGATTTAAACACCACAAAAAGAACTTTACATAAAGACAATAAACGAGATCACGTAGCCAGTCAATGAGGGCAAGTGGCTTACTGCGAAATGACACGACTTAGACTTTCCTGCAGCCAAACAATGTAATAAAAAAAAATTTAATGATGACAAAATGGCAATAGGTCTTAATGTGGAAAGGAAAGAAGAAAAAAAGGTAGACTGCTATTTGGGCGAAAGTGCTAACCCGGGTTTACTAGTCTACTGGGCTAATTAAATTTCAACCCGCGATCTGGGTATGATCGGGTCGAAACAAGGATTATTCGGCGGCAAGACGGGCTAATTCGACATTTGACCGTTTAAGGATTATCCCTCTCTTACAACGCAAGGATTCAGCTCAAGTGAAAAAGCAAACGTATCCGGGGTCGCATGAAGATTCCACACAAGGTTTACACATATAATAATAACGTACATGGAAATATTTTGTTACTTCTGACTTGACAAGAGAAATGCAATCTGTATAGGCAATAACATGATTTCGAGTGCAATTTGGTGTCAATAAGCACGAGTGAATTTTCCAAAGATAGCGAAACTGCACGAGCCCGTATGGCGAGTGAAATTTGTAGTCTTTGAAAATTCACAAGCGCTTACTTAAACCAAATTCCACGTGAAATCATGTTCTTACTTACAAAAAATTTGCATGAAAAAAGATCACTGAAAGTCAAGACAGGCGAAATTATGACAGCGCGTGCGCCCTATTTGTAATTTGCATTCGTGTTACACTTTCGTATTCGACTTACATGAAAAATGCACCCGTTTTAAGCCAATCGGACGCGAATAATTTCTTCATTTTTATTATTATTTTGATAACACAGGGCAGAAGGGAGGTAAAGTGCTTAATCAGAGCTAAGGAAGGTAACAATGTGTATGGTCAGGTTTTGAACTATTTTGCAGCTGAAAACTTCCAAAAAAAAAACATTTAGAAAATTGTTGGTTTGATTTAACCGAAGACGCGATGGAATTTTCAGGTTAGGACACATTATCCTGCACACGATTAACGCGCTTTTGCCACTGCATAATTATTTAAGGCTATCCCAAATTTTGTATTTAGACATACTATCAATAGGCAATCACTACTTTTCTCGTGCAAATTGGAATGACCACGCAATCATAAATTTTTCCCTAGACAACAAATTACACCCGCCCCACAAGCTCGTGTACTTTAGTACGTCTTAGAAAGAAATCACTTTTGCTCAAATACTCCAAATTACAATCGAAAGTATGTGATTTCCTGTAGTAATCCTACCAAGATCAAAGAACGCCTTCTTTGTACTCCAAAACATAATGAGAATAGGACACGAGAAAAAGGAGAATTTCCGTCGACAAGTACCCTTTCCAAGTAACCTCTCTACCGACAGCAGCCGTTGGACCCTTTCAAACACTCAGATCTTATATATATATATATATATATATATATATATATCATAATTGCTTAACATTTCGACCTTTTGTTTCTAGCCTGAGGAAGCTACCTTTTAGACTAGAACATTTCCTTGCCGTCTATCATAAGAGGTACCAAATCCCCGCTGGGATGGAGAGTTGGAACGTCATCGCTACGAAAACATACAGCCGTGTATATACATTCGGCCATGAATAGCAAATGCCTTGTCCCTTGCTGCTGTTATTACCTGTAATAGAGTGCATCCATTGCTGAAATTGCCGTCAAACTGACAAGAACGTTAGAACGAAAGGGAAACATTAGCTACTTCATTTGCAAGAAAAATACAGATAAATGGTGGCAACCCTGCACGTTATACCATCTCATATGGCGGCGCGCAGAAAATTCCAGTTTCAAGATAGCTTACACCACAGTAAAGTTTCTCTTACACAAGACTTTTTTCCCATCAATACCTCCAAATTACAATTTTAAAGACCATTTTGACAATTTGGTTCAACAGTAGATGTTTAAGTCAAGATTTCCTTTCCGACTCACGCTAATAAAAATGGCCACATGTCATTTGAATGCTATCGTACTCGATTTCAGAGATAAAACTTGAAATTGAAAGAAACATGTTACTCTCAGAATAAGTGAGAAGCTAAATAGAAAGTATAAATACTTTAAGGATTCAAGCAAAAGAAAAGCAACTCGCACTGCGCGCGCGTACGATTTTGTAATTACACGAAAAGGATTTCAGTTAACATTATAAATTAATGGAACAATGAAAAAAGGCAAGCTTTCATAAACCTGTGGCTTTTAATATAATTGTTCTTACACTGTTGGTGTTCGGAAACAACTCCTCTCAGGGTGCTAGTCAACTACTGGCTGTCATCTTCGCATTCCGGTAGATTTCCTACGAAATTTGGCACCATTTTCAATATAGATAATATGGCCAATAGTTAGCAGTTGTTTTTTTTTTTTTACCCGCAGCGTGGTATTTATGCTTTTAGGGTTGACATAATTAAGAACCATAGGCGTGCTTCTATGCCATAGTTTTGTTTTCATTATTAATTAATCTTGCTTTTAAGTCATAATACAATCGACTATCGATAACATAACCCCTCCGCTAATTAAGAGCAATTTCTGTTCACCTTCAAGACACTTCCCATATAATTTGACACTTGATGACTTTAACCAAAACATAACACATGGCACTGTAGTCCAAAGATTGAATCATTTTGAAGCAGTTGTGCATTTTTCTGTCACCTTCCTTTTCGCGAACAACAAAAACGAGTTTTTCCAGTAGGGTACATCTCAATACAGTGCCATATATTTTGCTGTCACTGTGCTGCTTTTAGGGTCTTTTCAAAGTGTTCCATTTTAACTCCACGAGTCTACGTTTTGATCAGAATTTGTACTATAAGAACAGAGGAACAGTTAATACCATTTCGCCTCTATTTTCTGCATTTTTTCCCCTAAACTCCCGGTAACTATAAATTTTTTCTGTTTCCCACATAGGATCGAGTTATCAAGAGTCGACTGCATTTACATCAGCTGAAAGTCACAATTGTCGTGAAGGAGCATGTCTGACAATTTGACGGTCTGCTGCAACAGCATAACATTATAACGAGATGTAAGAACCTCTAGGATCTCTCTTAAATGCGCATAGTACGCATATTCGTATTGGATATTTCTCTATGATGTACATCATCATCATAATAATAAAATTATTATAATACGTTTGAATGTTTCTTTTATACACTGTATATATTAACTGAACTATTCTCAGAAATGCATGCAGGAGCATGAAACACTTCGATATATTAAAAAATATATTATATTAAAAATCCGTTCAATAAATACTGTGCAGGAGGGTGAGGTGAAAGAGATCATATGTGAAAAGGGTAGGGATGCCTGTCGTCACACAACATCACCAGTTTTCCTAATTGTTCAAAACTCAGATCTTTTGGGGCTCACGCCACTTTTAGCTACGGCTACCTTGATCTCACTAGGCGGTTTAATTCAGAACTCCCAACCATTATTTATTGATTCTACCTCATGGACCCTGAGTTCTTCTGGTCACGCACAGAAAGAAATAAATGCCCCAGTAGCCAGAATATGGTCCACCATCGCGGTCTTTCAGATCTTTAACACTTCACCTGTAACCATTTTCACGAAGCCACTAAATACTCAGTTCCAGCGCCCTCCTCTGTGTTACTGCTGAGCGTTAGTGTGCGTAGACTTCCCAAGTCAGCTACAAGCCAGTCCATGTGGGTTTTATCTCGCACGGTGAAGTTTCCTGGATTCGCCCACGACAACGGACGGGGCTATATGCGTAAAACGAGAAAAGAGATTGCTTTAAGAGTAACGAGTTTCATGAAAAACTCATTGGGGAGGGGAGAGTGCCTGAGTAACTTTTGCTTAGTATATGTGCAGAGTAGAAGCTTACTCGGAGACCAATAATGAGGCCTTTGCCTCTGGCCGAGAGTAGATGTCGCTGCCATCAAAGGTCACTTGATGACTGATATATCAACTACAAAACTCCTGACTGGTTACTGCACGGAAAAACCCTTCTGTCAAAGGAATAGCAGTAATACTAGTGGTCGTAGTAGACATACGACCAATCTTCAAATACAGAACCGTCAGAAGTGTGGATGTTGCTGCCTGCAGCATTATTCATCCTTTAAGACCCACCTTCTTCTCTCGACGATTTCTTTCGATTCTTCTGGGGAAGATCCTGACAAGAAAACAAATACAAATAAGGCTACTTCACAGAAGTCTAACACTGCAACTAACCATGGCATCAACAACATGAACACCGACAACTCACGTTCTAGATCCGATGCTTCTCCGCCTTAATGTCTTGAGTGTTTCCACGGTAATGGGTTCTCGCTACAAGCAATAAGCTGATTGAGTTTAATCGTTAACGTCGAAAAAGCTGTCGACACACTGGGGAGAATGTTGTGGGGGCATGAAACGAGGAAAAGCCCTATGTCGCGTCTAATGTAAAAAACGTTAGTAGCAGGGACAGTGCACAAACTGGCGCACACGGAACAAGAGCATATTAAAGTAAAACTAACAAAATTATACAACAAAACCCAGGCACCTAACAATGAGCCTCACAAACAATTTTTAACAACTCTGTTCAAATTCGCAGCAATAGCAGTTTTCAATAGTAGTGCGTTTGATTCGAGTGGAACGTGAGTGGTATCCTAGTGTGCTTAATGTTACACGAATTAGAGACAAGTAGGAAAACTGGGGCTGTCAATCCTTAACGTTCTGTGTCAAGAGTTCCTTTTGCATGTGCGAATGTACTCCCTTACGACTGCGAGGTGTTGGAACCTTGGAACCAGTCCATAAACTCACCTTCTTTTCCAATACGTCCTTGAACAACAGATCACTAAAATACGCGTGCGTCTCAAACGATTCAACACTTGATATCCTACAAGCGGGGTCCTTCTGCAAGAGCTATAGAAGATTATATAAAGAATTCATCCGTTGAAAACACTTCATCTCAAATTGGAGACGTAAAAAAAGGAAAGGTAAATACCCCCTGAACAATGCTGATCGCATTAGGTGAAAGGTCTGGTGGAAAGTCAACCTCGACACCGCTGACCACTTTGAACTGGGTGGCATGCTCTTGTGTGACTGGGTATGGATACTGTAGGACAATACAGACAAGAAGTATATTATCTATAAATTAAGCACTGATTTATGAAGATGACTTTCCTGTCGTTTTGGCTGACATATTTTCGATACCGTTACAACTTTCGACATGCCCAGTTTTGTAAAGGTATTCAAGGTTACCTGGTGAAGAAGAGTTATGTTAACACCAACAAAAGGAACCACCACATTAGAGAATTTAAACTTCCATAAATTTCGGGCCCGGCCCTTATCAGTGAAAATTGGTGCTACTTTCCAACTCTCTGACCGCATGTGCTGGCGAGCTCATTAGGGCAGGAGATATCGTGAACATCTAAAGCTCTAATTCTTCATACTTGATATCCACTTTCTGCCCGATCTACTGCGGCACCAGCATCTAGGGCCATAAAAGATAACCTGATCTTTCTTGATCCTTGAGGTCATATGGGTAAACTACGTTACCCATTCTCTAGAGCCTTGGATGCACTTGGCTAAAATTAGACCTTTACAAACGGATAGAAATCAACCTTCAGCCTGAAATCACAATGAAAACATATAAGGCTCCGGGTTGGCTTTTAAAGCAGTGCATAATGACAAAAGTAGATGAGAACTTCCAAGTCTCATTACTGGTCATTACCTGCCAAATAATCGCCACAAACAAGTATGGACGGTTACACATCATCAGCCAAATTCAAGTCTTCGATCATTAGGAATACACCTGAATGCGCCCAAACTTCTCACTGATGAGGCGCAAAGCCCGAAATGAATGAAAACTTCAAATCCCACTTGCTCAGGTCAACTGAACACTTCCCCGTAAGTGCATAACTCCCACGCTGGTCACAAGAACTTTTCTGTTTATCGTTCTAAATTTGTGTACCGTATTTTCATGACTTACCACCGGAAGCCGAACAAAGGTCTACCTCAAATAAACGCCTGGACGATGCTTTCGTTTAGAAATGAAGACAAGGAGTGTTGCGAGACTACTGTCCAGTGTTTCTTTGAAGTTCTATTAACACTCACTGACCCTTGAACATGAGTTGTCTCTTATGACCCGAAATCGTAAATTTGACAACAGTAGCGACTTCAAGCCCGCCTAATTGCAAAGAGGTTACCCACTCCATGTCTAACGATAACGCGAAGATGGGACAAGGCCTCGATATAGATGTGCCCTTCGTTGGTATTGTTGGTAAAGTTCGAGTATCTCATACACAGTTTATATTCTTTTGTTTCTTACTAATCTGGGTTGCAATATACGATTCGCGTGCCCCATGTAATAGCTGTAATCTTGCCGATGGTAATCCTTGAAGAAGACCCTGTAGCAGTTTGTTGCGAATGAACGAAGGGGTAAATGGGTCCGTCTTGACCAAACACCACAGGCTTTCAGAGGATGGATCGATAAAATTAGTGTAAACGTCGAGTTTGAAATAAATGTCGGGGATGTTTATTCGAAAAAATACGGTACTTTTTTTCATCATGAGACACGCTACCTTGGGTGCCAATTTAGCGTCCAGGTAAAGCCACAATTCAGACAAAAATATCTATCGAGTAACCACAAAAAGGGGATAAAAAGTCGTTCGCACTTGTGTTACCTTTCCAGCGAGAAGAATGTACATCACCACGCCTAAACTCCACCAGTCTACACAATGGCTATATTCTTTACCAGTCAAGATTTCAGGGGCTGTAGAATAGGCAAAAAACGCCACAGTTAGATCACTTGGGTTTCATCTTTGTGTTTCCTACTGTAGAAACTAGCGATCAAAACTTTCGATTTGAGGGAAAGCCTTTGACCACCTTACCCATGTACTGCAGGGTCCCACAGATAGTTCCTGCACGCTCTCCAGGTTTCACTAACTTTGACAGACCAAAGTCGACCAGTTTGATGTGACCTATAGCAACAGTAAAAGCAACAGGATTACAACTCTAGTCATCCTGAATTTGTACAGCGGCTTAAACTTTGTGGAGAAAGTGATAAAACAATTATGGATTCGAGTATTGGGGCGAATTGAGTGACGATGACGACACGCATGTTGCTCGCATAAGAAGTGAAGTATCGGAAACAGAAGTGTTCACAAAGGCTAATATGCATGATGAATGAAAACATCAAAATTAATGTTTCCCTAGGACAACTCTTATGAAGAGAAAAGAGTAAAAAAATTCCCCTACCTTCATTGTCTATGAGGATATTCTCAAGCTATATGTTCAATAAAAAGAAACACGCGTATAAGTAAAAGAGTAGAGACAATATTCCCTGACTTGATATTTGCAAGCTGAGAAATACTTTTTAATAAATGACAAGGAAGTCCTCAGGTAAATTCGAGCGTTCTGATTGGTTCTTCCTTATTATTTTGACATACGGACAACGGAAACGGTTCGAAGCCGTTTTTTTTTCGGTCGCGAAAGCCGAAAAATTCAAAACAAACCAATTGGTTCAAGCTCCGTGAAACAAACTACTTACTAATCTCGCTAGCTCGAGCCGTACTAGGGAATATTGGCCCTCAGTGCCGCACTTGCCTCGGGCCAATATTCCCTAGTGCGGCCCTCCCTTTGCGGGCGTAAGCTACCTTCAAGTCCCTGTAAATGATCCCTGATTTGTGCAAGTAATCTGAAACACAAGAAAAACAAGAACTGCACAAACTACAACTGTACTTTGAATCCTGTTTCATGTTTCTGTGTCCATCTCCACCCCACACATTTTGGGAACAAGACTTCACTCTTGCAGCGCTTAACTCCACCTAAAAGTGTACGTGACTACCAAAGAAAAGGAGTACGTAACTTAAGGAAACCTTCGAGAGGGGGTAGAATAAAGTCAAGCTACTGAAAACAGCTGCGTAACAGCCTCCACCAAAGGTTTGCTCAATTAACAACTCCCTCTAATAGTGGAAGTAATAAGGAGTGATTGATCTTAGGAACACGGCTGGTTTACACTCTGTATAGATGAGGGTATTAACAATGTAACATTTTGAAGAACTCTCAGCTTTGAGCTCTTACCTAATGTAATGGCTAATTCAGCAGAATACAACTTGACAGTTGTCTCATTTATCCTCTTTTCTTGACGCCATAATGTGTACAGATCACTGCCATCAACAAAATCTGAAACTTAATTTATTAAAGTTCACTTAATAGTTATTATGCACAACATTTGTTGCCATGGAGTCTCATCACCCAAATTTTCAGGTTTGAAAACTTTTAAAAGTAGAATAACTAAATGCTAACAAACGTGTACACCTACTAGCTCCTGCTGTAAAAAAAAAAAAAGGAGACACATACCAATGAAAAGATTGTGTTTAGTTTGCCATGTATACCAAGTTTTCACAAGAAACGGAAATTCACCAAGTTGTATCTGTAAAGATAAGATCAGATATGACCAGTTCCCAATTGGTTTGTTTGCTCAGTTGGTAGGGCACTGCACCGGCATCGCAGAGATCATGGGTTCAAATCCTGTACAGGCCTAAATTTTTTTTCAGGCCTAATTTTCACTACTGCTCAAGTAGTGTTCATTACTGCAAAGATTCCTTTCATTTCATAATGTTAACAGGTGAAATAATGTATAGACACCCATATAGGATGGTCATATATGCACTCACCTGTTACCTACAATGGGGAACTTACTGGCTGAGAAATTTTATTGAAATTCAGAACTACTTCCAGCAAATTCAAGGTTTCACAATATTTTCAATTGATTAACAATTATGATGAATTTCATATATACTTCTAACACAGGTAGATATAAATTATCTGTAACAAGTGAGGGATAAAATAAGAACCTCAGTTTTTCTATGAGGATTAGGACATCAGCCAGTTCCAATTCTTCAACGGGATAGCCCTTTCAATTAACTGTATGATCTCTATAGCAGAAAAATAACCTTTGAATGTACACTCCCTAACCTGAATATTAACTTCATCTTTACACTGCTGAACAGCATTCCCCTTGATTATTTCTGCTTTGTTCAGTATCTGGCAAAAATAGGAACAATGAACCACAGTGCTACAAATAATTATGCAAATACAGCTTTAAATAGGGCACATCAAGAGTAACAAAGCACACCTAGACGTTTAATCTCTTGGCACCCTCTTCTCTCCACTCATATCTTCCCTTTAACTTCTGTTAAGTAAAACATTAGTTTTCTGCTATGAAATAAGAGCTTATGCAAATAATTACCTTTATGGCAAACAATTTATTAGATTGTCTGTTTTGTACTTGAAGTACCTGGAGGAAACAGCAACAACAACTGAATAGTCTGAAAGATGGTAACTTTTAGGCTGGGTGATAAAATAGAGAAATAAGTTTTTTTTGTCTTGTGTGTAAATGTGAGAGGAATCAAACCTTTGCAATCCACACTCAAATGCTTTACCACTAAGCCTTATAGCCTCTAACCTGAGCCAAGCTACTATAAGGTTCACATGTGTAACGTCTCCTGCATATTACTAGGATCAACAATGTCCAAATTGTCATATGCATTAGCAGAACTAGGAAGACGGTAAATTTTGAACTTTGTGATGAATTAGAGAAAGATGTTATTTTGTCTTGTCACCAGCTGGGGACAAAGAAAGCCTGGATTCCCACTAAGTCTCTGTTGGACCAATTTATCCTAAAAACCACTTGTGGTCTGTTTTTGGATTCATCCTTGTCTTTAAAGTTGGCTAGTAAGTGACACAGCTTAGCAATTGGTTTGTAGCTAACATGGACATTGAAGGGTAACATGTCCTTCATGCATTTTATAGTCACTGCTGTTGCATGGGTTGCACTGTCACAATTTTGTTTCAATGTTCAGATAAAGAGTAAACATTGATCCATAAACAGGAATACATATGATAAGCTGTAATGAATACAGGTTCATTCCTTTTACCATGCCATGCACTCTAAACATTACAGCTGTCACTTCAGTAAGGCATTTTAAAACAAGAAACAGACATTTTCTCAAATGACATGAAAAGCTTTCTCAATGCTAGAGACTAAGCAATACATGTAAATACTTACATGCCCAAATGCACCTTTACCAACTGTTGCCAGGATCTTCAAGAAAAAAGAAGTAACTGACAGATATACTATAGGCGTCCACAAGTTAGAATAACACACAATTTTTTCATTATATTTCAAAATAAGCATAAGTTAAGAATCAGTAAGGAGTATATCTTATCATTACTAGGAAAAAAAGTCATCATCCACAAGAGGTTTCCACAGGACACTAATATAGCTTTGACAAATATTTCTACAACCTTCATTTGCAATTTATTTTTGCAGAGGGTTTATGGTATGAAATTGCTTTAAAGTGGCATCTTCAAATTTTTTCATCAATATATTGAGTAAGGAAAAGTCTTCAAAAGGGCATGGCCTGCTGTAGTTCATGTTACATTTAAACCACAAGTATGTTTGATTTTCAATGTTATCTTCTGTGTGGAAATTTGCACACTATAAATTAAAGTGCAATTGAGAAAAGTACAAGGGTAACCATGTTCTCACCATCACCAACCATTTTAATAACACACTCCTCTTCTTTTTTTGTTCTGTCAAATACACACTTGTACACCAAATTGCAATAATGTGTTAAAGAATAAGCAAAAAGAAAAAGGCAAAAGGCCAAATAGGATTTTATCAGCATGTATAGGTAAAACTACCCTCCAGCTCTATTCCCAGCAGGTGAATAATTTTCACAGAATCTCCACCAAAAAATGATTTCAAACTTCTTGAGAGTATATAAGATGTTCTTGATAGATTTCAAGCAATTCCAAAAATTAAAATATATATATGTACCAGCCAAGAGGTCTGCATTGGGAAAAACTAAATGCCCAAGGTCTTGAGTACCACCCTCAGCCAGTACTCAAAACAGAGGGCACAGTTTTTCCCAATATGGACCGGCCTAAGCAAACAACATTTTTTTTTCTTAACTTCACTAAATTCCTACCAAAATAACCTGAATGAATTAGAGCTGTAATTACAGCAAGATCCTCCTAAAACTGAAAAATATTTGCGAGCAAATAGTAGTTAAAACAGTGATAATACAAATTAAAGAAAGAGACTTCACCAAAATATTTGTATAGCAACAAAAGTGGTTCAAAAGGCTTCCAAACATACTTTGAAACATTCTTTTTACAAACACCTGACACAATCTGACACCTGTCAATTAGAGAGTGCGTAAGAAAAAAAGTGCAAGTACACTTTTGAAAGAGTGTATTGGTTTGGCAAATAAACTCAAGTTCAATGACTGTCACGACAATTTTTTCTTCAAAACCATTAAATGATCTTACAGAAAGAAAAACTGTTTTTAGGCCACTAGTCAACCCATTTAATGACACATTTGCTACCATAAATTAATTTTGAAAACAATTTTATACTGGTAACCAAAGTGATTTGAGAGTGAAAAAAGAGACAATTAGTAAGTTATTAACTGGCTTGATTTGCTTAAAAATACTTTGCTTGAAAATAATGCTCAGCTACAAAAACAAAATTTATTTATGAAGAATGGAAACAAACCTAGAAATGTTCTCAGTGACTCACGAAAGTGTTACGGTGCCCACGGGCAGAGATAGGAAAATATGGACTACGCTAAGAACCAATCAGATTCCAAGATTCGTTACTGTGCCCACTGAGAAAAAAATAAATATGCTTATGTCATATGCTTATACTATATGATAACTAATTCAAATTTGGCTTTTTTTCTTTTTTGCTTATTTCTAAGACAATGTCACTGCAATTACGTGGATGTTTTTGCAACAGAGGAAATGAAAAGTGGCACTGACAGTATCCTGATTGTGGCAAATTACACTGGTATTTTCTGCAAAAAGGAAATTTTTTGATCACTTAAGGCCTGATGATCGTTAAATTCAGATGAAATGCCTTCATGTCGGCAGTTTTGGGAAAATCATGGACTCCACTTTCTTGCAGGAAATTCTACTGCTCTTACTCGAGAGAAAAAATAACATAATTTGCAATTTTTTAAAAACAACCATTGATATAGAAATATCAGACGTGGAAAGAACGAAAAGGTCTCTGTGGATTTTACTCCCAAAAATTGAAAGAAACAAACTTTGTTCAACGAAATCAACTCAAGCCTTATAATCTCATGCTATGTTTATCCGTAAATACTCTGTCTGGCAAAATGATGATACAACGAATTTCTGTAAATGACGGAAATTTTCTGGACAAAATCCAAAGTGTCTTAAAATATTTTCTCTTCAGCAGGATTAAATTAAGCGTGGTAATTTTTAATTATTACTGTTATGTAAACAAACCTCAAAGTCGCTGATCTTGACTACCTGCTTAAAATCATACTCGGGCAAAAAGACAGTGTCACTCAATGGAACAGGCCAAGGTGTTTTGTAAGAATAATTTCCAGATTCTGAGTATCGCCTTCGTAAAGATCCTTGACTGGCACTTCGTTGTAGTTGTGATGGTTTGGACGCTCCGGGCCGACCAACTTCTGTTTCTCCTACTGCTTTACGGTGCAGTCGATTTTGAGTTTTCCTTTTCTGTAATGAACACCTACTTTGAATATTCCCCATTACCACTCTGAATCATCAAAGCCTTGTAGTTTCCGCGTTGAAACTCCTCTCGATATGACTATTCTTTCTTCTTTTTAGTTCTTCTAAGTGATGGTATCGGATTTCGTAAAATATTTTGCAAAAGTTTAGATGAAAGTGCTCTCTGTCCCTGAATAGGTCTTTTTCGAACGAAGCTCGATGCACCACAACTTTGACAGGACAGCAAATCATGCTTTGACTTGCAAGTTGAGGCAGTTTGTTTTGCGGCGCGCTCTCAAACATAGAGACTGGACACTATTCTATGCCCAAATATGGCAAACAACCCTTTGTCCATCCGGGAACTTTACCTGGCCTTATCGGAACGATCAGAACATGGAGAACGCCACAGGTTACGGTTCTTCTAAAGAAAACGCCAAAACCCAGCAAAACTCGGCATTACAACTGGTAAGAACTGATAGGGAGGGTCATTCATTCAGCCAGAATCGTTTAAGCCTCATCAAGCTGCTATCATCTTTTAAGACAAAGTTGAGATTTAAAGTTCTAGTGCATTGATCAATAGATGGTTTTGCATCTGGTGTTCACATGTTACACTTACATACTTCCCTTTAGATAGCAGGAAACGAAACTTGGCAATGTAGACGGCTAAAATTTCAACTGTGTGTCACTTAAGCCTTTGTACGTTTAAATGGTATTTTTTTTTATTATAACTTAATAATTTTCCCCCTGTTTCACGTGTCATGTATGCTTCACGGAAGCCCGATCGGGAAATATCATTTTCTTGAAAGAGAAATGTTAAATTCCTGAGCTACAAGATAAAACTATTGTTTTAATGTTAAAATTTTCGTTTATATCGTGGCAACAGGATTTAGTTTCGCTGATCGCAATGAAGTTGAAAATTACAACTTAAAACACCTCAATTAATTCGGCTTGCTTGAAATTTGGTGAAACTACTGCATGATAAATAGTTTAGTGAAACTGTAATGTATATTCTGTTTAATGCATCCAAAGGTGGCCCACATGTTTCATTTCTGGTTTATTAAAAAAAGAGAGAGAGAGAGTTAATTTTTTTTCTGAAAAAGTTTGAACTTCAAACCAAGTTCAAGTTGTCTTTTTAAATCACTGTAAAGAGTAATTGACAATATTTGATGATTTATTTCAATTTAGAATTACATTTGGTGAAACATCAAACTTTCAGGAAACAGGTAAGCAATCTCTTTAGTTCAAATTATTCACTGGTAACTTTCATCTAGTCCTCATTAAGTTAATGAAGAAAAACCAAATATATTTGTTGTATATTTGATTGGTTGATGTAATTGTTTGTCTAAGCAGAGAAAAGGGAAACACAGCTTGAAATTTCTGTTAAAATGGAGAGTTACCCAGTAAATCAATGTGATAATCAGGAACCAGAGAGTGGCGAGCCACAGGAGGCAACAGAAAATAGAAAGGAAATGTTGCATCATTCTTCCAAAAGAAAAGGCTCTCCCAGGAATCAACAGCGAAATTATCGCAGGAGGTCATTTTCAGAATCACCTGAAAGATCCCCAGAAAGATCAAAAGAACAGTCTCCTGTTTTACGAAGGCAGAATAGACATTCAGATCAAGGTGGTAAGTCATTAATAAATCAATGGTTGATAATAGATAAGTGAAGTATTTAAGTTAAAACAAATCAATAGAATTAAGCATCTTTTAGATAGAAAAATGCTGTTGCTACTTATGAATGCCTTAGTTTTTGCAAATTACTTTGCTGCTCAAACATCTGGAGCAATGCTAGTAATAGGAACATTGACAAATTACAAAAAGTTAAAAAATTTGCTGGAGGAATAGACTAAAATTGAATTATGCAACTACGGTTTTCAAATGCATTTATAATCTTGCTCCAGATAACCTTGCAAATAAGTTTAGGCTACGTTCTTGTGTTCATGACAGGCAAACCGGATCAGCTAGTACCCTGGATATACCCTTTTGCCGCCTTTCAACTGGTTAGAGGTCTTTTGCTTATAGAGGATCAAAACTGTGGAACTCATTAAGCACCAATCTTAAGTGTCTAAAATGTCCCAAGAAATTTAAGTGTCAATTTACTAAGCTGGAATTAGGTTAACTTCATTATTCAGTATTTTTATTCTTCTGATTGATATATATATATGTATATATATATATATATGTATATATATATATATGTATATATATATATATATATATATATATATGTATATATGTATATATGTATATATATATATATATATATATGTATGTATGTATGTATGTATATATATATATATATATATATATATATATATATATATAACTAACTGCAGACAGTACTGTTTCGGCCTTCTGGGCCTCATCAGTGCAGTGCTGATGCTAGGATGGAGGTAAGACCATATAGCCACCCCAAGTGATCTCACATATGTGGGATCATCTAAGCCATGCCAGAGTGCTCAAACTAGAAAAACTAGTGAGCATGCATGTATATATATAGCATGCATGTATATATATATATACACCGCAATTTCTTGCCGTTTACCCGCACAGCCGATTACCCGTACCGGCCATTTATTGCATACGGTGAAAAAGAAAAAGTCAACAGATTACCCGCACTGGTGGATAACCCGCACGTAATGTTATTCAACTTTTTGGTGGCGAAAACATGACATTAAGGTGATACATTTCAGTCTTTTAAAAGTTGTCTTATCTAACTTTCGAAAACTGGAAAGCGTCTTTGTCGAGTTTAAAGGTCAAAGAAATTCAGACGTGCACAATTCTGTGTCAATATTAGTATGTACTTTACTGATAAAATTATACAGTAAAAACACTAGCAGCCCATGGCGATTGTTCAGCGCCATGTTGATTTGTTGAAAGAAAGCTGGGTCAGTGTTAAACTTGAATTATAAAGTACTGTCTGCGATTTCTGATAAAAATCAATATCTCCAGTTCTTCTGAGCCTAACAAGTCCCTTAAAATGGGGAAATTCTCTTTAGCTCAAGCTAGTGTTAAATGGGAAATTTGTTACTGATGCGCTGGATATCTTTGGATTATTTTTGTCACCATCAAGGTTTTGTTTTCACACATGCTGATAGCAATTTGTTCGTCACGCAACTAATTATGCATGAAATAAACTCGAGTTGGCATCATGTTTTCGTGCCACTTTGTGGCACTCTTAATACAATTAAATTCATTTAAGAGGTGGAAATGCATGTTGGTGATATTTTTTTCAATTAACCGCACCTCCCTATTACCCGCAGTGGTGCATGCAAAATCAACAGATTACCCGCTGGTAAACGGCCGGAAATTATGGTATATATATATATTTAGCTGTAACTATAGTTTTATGTTCTTTGATTTTAGTCTTATTTTTTTTTAACCATTTGTGTTGATGCTAAAAAACCCATTCAGGGAGCTTCAATAAAGATCTGTATCTGTAAAGAGGTGTGGTGGCTTTATGGTTAGTTCTGGGTCAGGTTGTTCAAAGCTGGGTTAAAATAACCCATGGTTAGTGTCAAATCTGATTTCAGATTTTTTAGTCCAGTTCTTTTTGTCCAAATTCGATGATTGCATGCCCCAAAAAGATTAAAGAAAGATATCCAAAAAAGGCTTTTCAAGAAACAAATTAAGAAAGCTGGTATAATCAGGTCCCAGCAGCTGCAAAGGAATCTGAGGAAAAGCTGGAAATAGCCTGGGATTAAAGAAGAGAAACACTTATCAGGGTTTTTTGTAAATATACCATTTTGGAATCTGAACCACAAAGAAGCTGCCAGAAATAAATTAAAGTCATCAGCTAGTTGAAGAATAAAGAAGAGTAGATGTAAAGGGGAAAGGGCATTTGTGTCTTGTTACAAGATGTTTTATACATACATAGTATAATATACTTACTTGTACAATACTGGTCAAAGAAACCTCAAAACTCTATGAGGTTCGATCCTCAAACCTCACAAACTTTGAGGAATTGATTCAATGATTATGCAAGAGCAGACAGGTCTCAGAGGTAGCACATGCCTTGGATTGTGAATCATGCCAAAGCCATCTGGCAATATTTAGCTCTTTTTTCTATTTTCTCAGCTTTACATTTAATGAGGTGCCTGAAAGGACTTCAGTGCTTTAATTTGTTTGGTGGACTCATTTAAAACTCTGTGTTTCTCCTTGAAAGATTACCACAGGTACAGAAGGAGTCGAAGCCGCAGCCGAAGTAGAAGCCCAAGGAAGAGAAGGAGAAGTCACAGTCCAAGGAATGTAAGTGAAGCTGTAGAGCACTGAGTACATGATTTTTTATATGATTTATCACTGAAAAGTGGTTTCTTGTTTGTGGGGTAGGATGTATGGAGTAACAAGATAGGGAAATGCATGGAGATCTCTGTATAAATTGGTTAACAAGTGAAATGTTGATGTACAAGCAAGCTATTTTCAAGGCAGAGCTTTGGTTGACATTGTCATAATAGCAGTTGGCTTTTTTAAGAATTGAGCAGTTAATGAAAACAGATATGACCCATTCTTTCAAATATATGTTCGGTCCAGTGCAGCCTAATATTGCTAGATTACTGATATCATGATACTATTATTGAAACACCTGATGTGAATTTAAATATTTAACTCTAGTAAACTTACATGTACCTGTACTTATAATGCAATATTCAATGAGAATAAGCCCAACACCTGTAGTGAAAACCTAAATGTTAAACTCTTTGGCTCTGATGAGAGTTTATAACTTAGGACAACAAACATAAATTTTTCATTACCAGCCATCAAAACAGAGTTTGTAATTAGAATTAAGTGCTCTAACTATGGAAGTGCACATACACTGTAGGAGATTAGAAAAAGTAATCAGGGTAAAATACCTGAACAGCTCAGAAATAATTTTTCCTGGCACTTTCTATATCTTTTTTTGCTGGTTTCACAAGCAAAGCAAAGGAGTAATCAACTTTCAATTGAAATAGACAACCTGCAGAGTATAATATGTGGCCCTGAGAAGATGTGGCTTTGAAATTAATTTCTGAAGGACTTCACTTCTCTATGAAGTAATTTAATGAAGTCAAGTTATACAACTGCACCTAGGAGATTGGTAAAAGCCAAAGACAAGTTACAGGCACTAGACAACTTGAAAAGTATGTTTTCGGTCTTATCATGATCTGTTTACTTTCTTACTTGCTGGTTTCCTTGGAAAAGCAAAAGCTTAGTCAGCTTGTAAATGGAACAAGAACCTTGCAGAGTTCAATATGTTGCTCTAAAAGGAAGATGCTTTGAAAGTAATTTATAGTTGTCTTCACTTCCCTACAGTGTGATACAATCTTTTAAAACAAACTTTGAAATATTTTTACTCTATTGTCTCTTTTAATTTTTGGTCAAGTTACTCCAAATGTATGGGGTAGCAAAACAAGTCAATTGAATGACTGAAAGTTGTAGGAACAAATTATTTAAGAAAGTGTCCAGTGAACTCCATGAAATTATTTTTTTTTAAATTCAGATCTACTTAATTCACGTTTAACAAAAGCATTTGAACAAGAGCAAATCTTTGTCAAGCAGCATTTGACAAAGTGATCTTTAAATTGTCACTTGTTAGATTCCCAGAACCCAGTACCCCTAGTTGTTATGAATTAGAGCTCAGTTTAACACATGCCTCTATTAACACTCTAACTCCCAGAATTTATTAACTTGTAACTTCTCATTGTGATCCTTGCAAACAAGTTATGAGAACAGAGGAAACTTGTCAGCCAGAGGG
>NC_142681.1:10971140-10998640 GCF_964200805.1 Pocillopora damicornis | reverse complement strand
TCTGTTGCAAGTATAGACTCATTGAACTGAAGCACTTTTAAATCTTATCTTTGGTTTCTAAGATCGGCGAAGTAGCGGTGATTACAGCAGGCGGCACGAGAGAGACCGGGACCGAGCCAGAAACCGGGAAAGGGAAGGCAGAGGCGGTAGAGACTGGGGAAGAGACAGGCGGTATGATAGAGACCGTGATGGAGACCGCGATAGAAACAGAGAACGAGATCGTGACCGGAGTCGAGAGGACGAAAAAGTTGCTTCTCCTGGACAGGATAAGAAAACATTTGTTAAAGGTAACACCTCCAAGCCGTTTTCCGTAGTGCTGGTGTACTTGAACATAATCTGTTGTATTTTATCGGTTTCTTTTTTTTTTCGTGAATTAAAACTGTTAGGAATAAGAATTTAAGTGTATTTAAACCTATGTCCCCTAATGTGGCTGCGAAAACCGAGCCTGGCAAAGAACTGAGCAACGTTTTTTCATCCTGGATAATTTAAGCTGACTCAGTCCATCGTTTTAGTTTATCCTGAGCTCAGACTCCTCTGATTCCAGGTCAGCGATAAAGTTGGAGATCGATTCCTTACACATAGGGCTTTCAAGGTGGAGCGTTTCTTTCCTGGGATAAATAAACCTTATTTGATAATATAAGATAGGATACGCAAGGAGATTTTGTGAGTTGAGCAAAATATCTAATGATATTTAATTTTGAAACATCGAATAAGGGATCTGTTATTCTACTTTTATTTATTTTTTAGTATTTAAGCTTCTATTTTTCGGAATATAACCAACGACATTTCCTGTCAGTCGTATCTGTTGCATAAATTGCACTAAAAAAAACCAAAACAACGCCAACGAAACCATTTAAATGACCTTTATGTCCGTCCAAAACAGTTTATTTCAATTGATAGTTCGTCGCTTATAAAGTCGGGCCTAAGTGACGTAAAAAATCAACTTTGGATTTCTTTACTACCGTAATCGTGTTGCTGTGCTTTTCCTCCGTAATTTCGCCCTTTTCCACAGAGTATTACTGTCGCATGACCTTCGCAGACTTTGCGGGTATTGTTGCCTCAAGATGAAAAAATGGGGTAACAGCGAAGTAATCATAACAGAAATATTTGTAGTTGTTAAATCTTAAACTTAGTAAATTGAACTAAAACGTTGTTTTTGTTTCATTAGACGACCCTTACATAACATATCAACATTTTATTCTTCAGCGTCTGTTAACTGTTCATTTACAGCAACTTCGACTGGCCAACTGGAGACGTTACCACGCCCCGCGCGTCCGCTTACCTCAGAAGAGGTACAGGCCAAGCTGGCGGCCCATGCAGAGTCACTCAGGAAGCAAGCGCAAGATGCAGCCTCTATGCTAAACCTGCCCAGCTATCTGAACCCTTCTGTCGTGAATCCGCACCAATACGCCGTACAGGCACAGAAAAGAAAGCTATTGTGGAGTGGCAAAAAAACTACAGAGGTATTTCTGTCTATGTCGACTTCAACTAACTGAAGGTTTAAGGTTACGATATATCGCTTTGTTTTTTTTTTGTTTTTGCTTTTTTTGTTTGTTTGGTTTTTTTTTTGTGCCCTGGACAACTTTCATTAAATCGAAGGAAACCCTCACATTAGTCACATTAGAAGATAGAAAATTCGGTAGAAATGAAAGTAGACATTAACGAACCGGAACTAGAAAAGCGAGAATTTGAAACCATTTGAAAATTGGAATTTGAATTTGAAAAGATTTCAAGATGCATGAATAGTAATGTTTATCATTTGTTTTATTGGGCAGTGGAAAGGTTCGTCATGACATCATCTTTTACTGTTTGGTTTCCAACGTAAACTTACGCGTTTGCAAATTTAAAGCTATGGAACATGTTGTAATAGAGATTTGAACCTCAAGGCTAAAAGAGCTGGTCAGCCCGACCTATCTTTCTCTCTTACCAGGCATTATTTTACAAAAAAAATAATAATCTGTGAATGAGTGCTGATGTATTGGATAAGAAGACTGCTTTTGAGGTGTAACATTGTAAAACTGCTAATCTTACACGATTATTTCACTCAGCATAGCTGGCAGTCAAGCTACTTTTTTCAAAGGATTGTGTAGTCATATCATGCTAAGAAAAATAGGTATAAAGTATGCTGTAATCCTTAGCTGTAAAAGCTATTTCCTTTTACATTACCGAAAGCATCGTGCTCTTTGGAAAAAACAAGGACCTCTTTTCTGGTGGGGGGGGGGGGAGTTGAGTTTGAGGTAGAATTTGGCCAGGATCTTCAACATTTATACTTCTCTAAGTCGCAATTTCTAAGTCTTGTGTAGCATCTTTGTGTTATTAAGCTAAATACAGATGTAATGAAGTTTACTTGTTTCCACTTTTTTTTTTAATTTTTTTCTATAATAGGCTACTGCGAGTACCAGCAGCAGCGTGCCAAAATCCACAATGTGGAACAGCACGACGTTCAGTAATGACCAGGGAGGGGAGATGCAGGCGAAATTCCGGCGCTTGATGGGTATAAAAGGAGAAGGTAATGCCACCACGACGGGAGAGGTCACACAACCTCAGAACCAGAAACTAATGGATGACCTGGAGAAAGAGTTCGAACGATCGCGCGCATTTCAGTTATCAAGGGGGGCTGGTGGGAAGAGTGGAATCGGGCTTGGTTATTCAGGCACGTGACGTAGGCTCCATTTCTGCGGAGTACAGTTCAGCCATTTTCCAATACTCAAAGGAAAATTCCATGCTCACTTACAAAGAAGTTGAATCCCTATGATGGGCAAAAATGTAAGCAGTTATTTCCACATTTTGTAATTTTCGTGAGGATTCTTTTTATCTTGTTTTTGTAGTTTCTTGCAGCCGTAGTGGTCTATTTGTATAACTTAAAAAGATAAAAATGTTAAGTAAATATCCTTTAGTTGAATAACTGTACCATCAAGTGTTTCTCTTTGATTAAATTTGAGAAAGCACAAAACCGCTTGCTTGATACTTTGTGTATTTAGATGCAATCCGCGGATGAGGAATGTGGCATGTACCAATTCAGTTTGGGGCCGTATAACTCTAAGCTTTTGAGTTTTTATCCAGCGACAACCTGTGACAAACAAGTAGATCCGCAATGTGTACAAGTGTGGGACCCAGATTTAAAAAAATTGAATAAATAGAGGAACTTTCACGTAATTTTGCAAAAGCGATCAATGTAAAGAAATTTTAAACCTGATTTTGAATTTTGTCTGTGAGGACTGGACTTACAACGTGCTTGTAAGACTTTGGTTTCGTGCATTTATTATAATGTGCGCTTTCAGGCTCCAAGAAAGTATTCCAGGTGTTGAACAGCTGACAGTCTGTCATGTCTCTTGCATGATTTTCAATGGATTAGCCATTTTTGAGCCAAGTTCCACTTGATGTTTACGTAACGTGCATTGTACGCGCTTCTTTATAAACTTGTTTTGGCCGGGGAAATTGTCGTTATTCAAAACTCGTCAAATGAATTAATTATTCACCGAAGTGGAAGTGAGTGGTGGTGGATATTTAAATATCTACAACTTTCATCGACACTGCGGTGAATAAATGTCTTAGTACATACCACAGAGACAAAAAAGTTTGCAAAATGGACGGAAATTGAACTCTTGACGCAAGATTTTGTCTCGTCGGCTGCTC
Source organism: Pocillopora damicornis (assembly GCF_964200805.1). Taxonomy (NCBI): domain Eukaryota; kingdom Metazoa; phylum Cnidaria; class Anthozoa; order Scleractinia; family Pocilloporidae; genus Pocillopora; species Pocillopora damicornis. The sequence continues at coordinate 10,995,004 of NC_142681.1, read as the reverse complement.
GGAGGTGAATAATGCTTGCTATTCACTTCCGAACCAGCCAATCAGCGCGTGCGAAGAGCACTATTCACTTGTGTGGTCTCAACTAAAAAGATCTTATCTAATCAGCTATTGATGCTGATTTTGATTATAGCCGTCTGCCTGCATTTCTACTCACAAGATCGCTTTTGTTTCCGCCTTTTTCACTTGTCTTGGTCAACATCGACTCGAATTCTGGGCATTTTTTGCCTCGCTAGGATAAAACCTTTACCTTTCGGAGGAGGCTAGATCTTGCTAAAAAAAAAAAGAAAAAGATTGAAATAAAAGCGTAAGGTCAAAGTTGGGTACTGTGCCTAATATTCCAACTCTCCGTCCAGACCTCCAACTCATCAGGAATGTAATATTGCATCTTTTGCTCTATTATGTTTGATTGGCTACAAGAAAGCAAGGGTATGTACTCTTTTCTTTAATAACTGTAATTAACGAATTCAAACTCTACATTGACCCTTCATAACTATTTAGTGTCTGTGATATGAAAGAAAATAAGCAATTGTTAACTTTGGCTAACATTTATGCTCCTGGAAAAGATAACCCAACCTTTCTGTCAAATTTTTTTCACCACCTCGCTGATTTCAAAAGCGAGAATATTGTTATAGGAAACGATTCCAATCTTGTGCTTGACCTAGAAAGGGTCCTCCATATAAAGATTAGATAAAGGACCTTTTGCAGGGCAGAGCTGTTTTAACCTCGCAAAAAACTATGTTGAAATTTCTTTAATTGCGAACTGTTGGGCTGTTTTTTTAACTGTTTCTGAACGTAAAGCTGTACGAGGATATTTGGCTCTTCGTTTTTTTTCATAAGACCTTAAAAGCTTCTGAAAAGCTAGAGCAACGTGTTTGAACTGATGCCGTACGACTACTGACAGATGTTAGTAATGAGAGAACTATGTTGAAATTTCTTTAATTGCGAACTGTTGGGCTGTTTTTTTATCTGTTTCTGAACGTAAAGCTGTGCGAGGATATTTGGCTCTTCGTTTTTTTTCATAAGACCTTAAAAGCTTCTGAAAAGCTAGAGCAACGTGTTTGAACTGATGCCGTACGACTACTGACAGATGTTAGTAATGAGCATGAAAAAACGTTTTAAACTGCTTTCAGAAACCATCAAAATTCCCTTGATCCAACCAAGTTGACCCGGGTCAATCCTTTCAAATATCTGATGAAATAACTCGGTTAACACTCCAGTGAGTTTAAATAACCCTCATAGAACCAAATATTTTTTAAAGATGTTTCGTGATTAACAACAAGTTATTGTTTCATAAACTTGTACTTTCAAAACGAAGCACTGGTGATGCTTCAAGTTTTGGAAACTTTCCTTTGGCGCAATTTCCCAGGTGGGGAAGGAGTGGGGCCAAGAGTTTTATTTTCCCCTCTAGAGTTAGTATTGGATTCTGATCGGTTGCGTCCTGCACTTGGCATACCACCGCGAAGCTTTCGTATTTTTGCAACATTGTTCCAGAGCGACTCCTTCCTTTGTCCAGATTTAGGTTTGGAATCAGTACAGGACTTCGATAACGTCTCTAAGCGAGCTGTGGAGAGGGCAGCCATTTAACATTATAACTCAACCATTAATCTTCGTGCGATTAAATGGGCTACTTTATGTCGAGTGGTTGCAAGCAATAACACCCGTCTGCATGGATATCTGTCCTCCGGTTACTTCCGTCGAAAGGAAGCAAAGCCATCGGAAAAAAGCCAGCTCAAGACCAGAGATTGGTTTGCGTTCTTTCATTCTATCATAAAGGAAACCTGAAAAACTATCTAATGATCTTTTCGCTGATCAGGCTTCCTCAGTACTGATTTTCTGAAGACTCACCAACACCTCCCTTTGACGACTTTAACCCACAGTTCTATTATACTCCAAGGGAGAAGGATCCCAAGAACAAAACAAGTGGGGACCTTAGTTTCGACCAGGGCACTTGTTCAGTTAACTCAGTTTACCCACCAAGAAGTTTAGGGTTTGATCTTTCCAGATCATTCAACAGTGCTGTGTACGTCGTAGGCTGATCACCTTGGCCTTCTGTAGAAAGTATATACACGAAACAAAACAAAACAAAACAAAAGATAAAAGAAAACAACCAAAAAGTAAGCAAAACAGGATTATTATTTGCATGAATAAATTTTACCTGAAATAAGCAGCTTATCTTATTATAAATGGAATTCCCTTTACGTCAATATCCAAACTTATGAACTCCACGTTATCTCGACTATGGTTCATTCCCTTTTCAGTGGACTTGTGTCATTGTGCCCCCCCTCCTCACCCCCACCCTATCCTTAATTATAACCCGGTATTTCAATCAACCGGTATTTGAAAGCCCCTAGTATCTCAAACATCCAGGATCTCAAGCACACCACATCCCGCGGAAGCTCATACCATTTTCCTGCACTCCAATACGTCACTTCGATCTCTTTTTAGGTTTTTGGTTATACGGGTCAGTCTCACAACTTACTTTCAACTTTGATGAGAACAAACACTTCCCTTCCTTTCAGGAATCTGTGAGCGTACTGAGTTGGGAATTCGTTTAGATTTTTTATTTCACCATCTTCATCGGATAAGTCCACCGTTACTGCCAAAGGGTCAAGATGAAAGAATGAACTGTTTGTGAAGTTTATAAAGAATACCACCCTCTCTTAAGGGAGGATTTGTTATGAACGAACTATTGTATGGTTACTTATAAATTTTAAATGAAAGCATCTTTCTTCACAACCCTACAGATTGCTCCTTTATGAATCCTCTTTGTCTTATCCCACAATTTCAAGCCAATGATTCACAAAACGGGCGGTCTTGTGAAAAGAACAATCAGATATGTGTAAGCCACTCGGTCGCCTAGCAACTTGGTCTATTTGTTTCAAAACACGAAAATCATTCTTTGGAATTCTTGCTTGATAAAACAATTATGTCAACGAGCTTACATTTAGTTTAGATCGTATAAACTGAGTTGACCAATTATCTTCGTAAAGTGTGTAAGGAAAGTAAAGGCGGTAACGTCTTACGAACAATCTTTTGGGATTTTGACCGACATCGAGTAAAACCGATTCTCGCTTTGATCGCAGTAATGAAAAGTTTAAGATAAATCTGTACAATTTCTACGAGGAATTTTTGAGTGAAGACCATCACATTTCACTCAACTCATGGTTATGTGCAAAAACGTCGCTCATGTCTCATCGACAATTTTAGGTCACAGCTGTCTGAGCGATGCGATAAAATTTTTTTCCAGATGGTGACAAATGTTTAATTAAAAACTAGACGTCTCAGTGACACCATTTTCAAGAAAATCATAATGAAGATAGGGAGAAGACTTCACAGAGTTGAGTGAATGAACATAAGACATCAAACAAAAATATCAGAACATAGAGTCAGTTTGAACTTTCAAGTTTGGGATTAGCCTGCGTAAAAAAATTACACAACTGGTTACAAACACCAAAGGAAAGGCTTCCGCAGTCGGCAAAGACTTCAAGAATGAACACAATAGCCAAATTCCTGCGAACGTTGAAAATTAGTCAATTTTACGTTCTTGCTGAGAGTAAAAACAAGTTGACGAGAAATTCTTTATACGAAAGCTACTTCTGAGTTCCGGATTTACGATGTAACGTGTAGTCTGACTCCGTTTGTGCTGTTTTTCTTTTTTGATGGTTAATGTTAATTCCTGCAAATCTGCTTAGTTTTTCCGTTATCGAAGAATAAGTATTTGCATGTCTTTGCCGCTTACGCAAATCTCTGTTAATCAAGAGTCTCCAGATAATAAATTATTATTCTCCAATTGCTCCTCTGATAACGTATGTTTAGATTTCTGTTGGTAAGTTGCAAGGTGAAGCGGTAGTCATTGTGTTTGTATGCGACACGATTAACTAGCTTTACATTTCTTGAAAACAAGGAAACCTAACTCAAAGAAAAATGTAATTGGTTCTCCTACTTCCTTTTTGACAACCGCATCTTCTTCTCAGGTTATCCAGTAAATTGACGGTAACACAATTCGGATTAAACAACTCTTCTTCATTATCTGCCAGAATCGATCAGAAACAAGTAGTTAAGTACGACATAGCAAGCGCCTTCACCAGCAACTCAGCTTGGAAAAAAAACCTTCTAGATCAAACACTCATTTAGATTGATAGCTTACCACCAAATTTAACGGTTATAAATGACATGGGATACGATAGCTCTGCTAGTTCATTAGTCACTCAATCCTTTCCTTCGCCGTTGTTTAAATAAACGAAGCAAGGTTCTTAGTGCCTTTTGATAACACTTCCCACGGGAATAAAACAGATAGTCAATTTGCTTGACAACAGAAGAAAGAGAAAGGACCCCGCAGCAAAAAGCATCCTCATAAAGTCTGTTTTGAATTCAAAAGATAATGAGGCGTTTCTTTTGAGGTATCCTTACCGCCTTTAAAATCGATACTGGCGGCGTAATTGTTAGATCCTACCAGCATAAACGGCCCCATAGATGGGTCCGCGGATTTCACTAGTAATCTCAAAGGCTGGGACAAAGAAGAGGAATTGAGTTTAACCCTTCAAAAAACAGAGCCGAATTAAGAATAGGTAAACATGACTTTTTCACTATATTGAAGGATTTTTTGGAAGGAGCCGTTGCTCCATTCTCAGCTTAGCTCTGGAGTATTTTGAGGCTATCTAGTTGCTTTCCTCTCAGGGTCACTTCTTTGAGCAATCTGTATAATTTAAGGCGGACTGGTCTGTGGTTCGAGATGTCGAGGTCAAACCCCCCTTCCCTTGGAAGACGGACTTCTGTATAACGACTAGATGGGGACGCTCCGTCATGAAGGGACAGTGAAACTTTATAGTTTATAGTGACTTTCTTCAATGGGAATGCACGAAGACTCAAGACCCAATTATCTCCATGTTAAGTTTATCTTCTTTAAAGTGTCCTTTACAATTCTTAAAAATTTTCTTTTTTGTTACGTGCCCATAAAAACGTTGTTTTTTCAATCTTAAGTCCAAATATCACAATCTTAAAAGTTGCCAAAAATTAGCAAAATCATCCGAACCTGATCTGTTTGATTTTACATTTCAAGTGACTCTTTTGATGTTCTATGGTATGAGTCTTTCCTACATCAATTGACTAGCAATTGGTGCACAGCCACAACGGAGGAAAATTGCTACTCGTCGAGCGGACAAATACCGAGGTTAAAATCTTAAAACTCCAGTTAATCCCAATCCCAATTTCCCCGCTCATACATCTTAGAGACCTCAGAAACTTTTCTTCCCTACCCGAGATAAAAGCTTCCTCGTGTAAAAAAGAAACAGATTATCATTACACTTATTTACATCACTGTCTATTAGAGTCGTACTTCTTCAATTCGACTTTGAATGCCTCGATTTCTTTTTTCCTCGCAGCAATTCCGGCATGCAACGCGCCTTCCTCTTGAGCAGCAGCAGTGACTTCTCTCCAGTTCTCCTGGAGTTCTTCCAACAACTTTCGTTTACGTTCCTCTAAATCGCTTTTTCGCCGCTGCACTTGAGCCAACGCGTTTTTATTATCAGCTAATTCTCTTTGTGACTGGGTCAACTTCGTTTGCACAGAGTCGCGCAAAGACTTCACGAGGCCCGGCATCCTCATGATTACAGACAAAATAGAAGAATCCATATTCCTGTTCTTGGACACATTGTTTGCGTCGGGGTCGGAAGCCAATGTTATATTGTTTTCCGTTCTACCATTGACTGACGAGGAAGCCCTAGTATCCACATCTTGTATCGCAGGCGGAGACAAAGTAGGGATCATACTCTTTACTTTTCCAGGTACAAATTTGGTAGCAGTGAGAGATGGGACATCAGCCAGCACTTCAGAAAAACCAGAAGAGTCGTTAACTTCATCGGGGCTTTCTCTTGAAGGTTCCGCCGAAAAACCGTCTTCTGGGGGCTCCTCCTTGACTAGAACTTGAACACCAGTGCTCAAAGAGCTCTCCATAGGGTGGAAAAGGGTGGCTGGTGGCGAGTTCATGGCTGATAATTCTGGTGGGGCTTTTCTCTCAGGAGTCGGTGGTGACTCCTCTACAGGGTTATCGCAAGCCTCTTTGGCGGAAGTCTCCTGGTTGCGTGGGCGAAGAATTTCCGCCATTTCGTAGGAGCAAAGATCCTCGGCGAGATCCGAAGGAGTTTTTCCATCTGCATTTACTGTCGCCTGGAGGGTGGCCATAATGTCTGGTTCGATGTTCCGCAGTAGGTTCTTTATAACACGATGACCAACTCCGTGTCGACAAGCTAAAATATGCAAGAAGTTTTCTCGACTACCGTTAGTTTTCAAAAGAAGGTCTCGCACATCCTCTGACGTCAGCTTGTCAGATCTCCTCAAACGGTTTAACTCTTTCACTAAATGTTCAAAATAACCTTCGAAGGTGTTCATTCTCTCCAGGTCTCCCGTACTATCGAGTATCACCTTTGCCAAGCAATGAAACGGCGAGTCTCCCTCTTTGTTACAAACAGTTATTATACTGGGCAGACTGTCGGTTAATATTCTCAACGTCTTGGAAAACACTTTTAGTATTGCCTTGCTAGGGCTTTTCTTTCGAATTAAGGCTTGATGAAGAGAGAAAAGCATTCGATGCAATCCTGTTTCTCCGGTGCGTGCAGATTTAACACCCAAATCAAATTCTTTCATGGCGGCTAGTTTCTCTAACACTTTGAATTTGCCCAATACACAGACCCAGTGCACCAAGGGGTACTTGAAGGAATCAACCGGGTCGGGTAGGTCAGCATTGGCGCGAACGTCTGAAAACTTTCCCAGTTGATTAACGTACTCTTTGACTTGTTTTATGAAGGAGTCGACGGAACGGTAATTGGAGGATTTCAAGAGACCCAAAAGGAGCCTATCGTGTTGTACATTACAGTTCTTCCCGCAAAACGGCGTATGCTTTAGTCCTGTATCAACAAAAATAAATGTAAATATGGAGCAATATTCAAGACTTGACCCAAACGTGCTCCGTTTTATTAACTGAATGGGTGGAACACGCTTCGACGGACTAATAAGAACTTCATTATCTTCCAAGAAACTGGCATCTTATCTACTGCTAAGTCAATAACAGAACAATAAAAAAACCCAAATGATTTTTTACGCAAATCAGCTTCGAGAAACTTGCTTACAATAAGACTTTGTGGTTAGAACGTTGCTTCTTTGCTTTTCCAGTAAATTTACAAATCACTCGAAGTGCAATTTTCCCCATTGTTTCTCTGGTAGGTCCTGTTTTCATTGTAAGCATAATTACAGTCAAAAATGTATTGAGTAATACCGCACAAATTCACGCTCGTTTTCATTTAAGCGATGGTTGAGGGGATAAAACGAGTGGCCTCGCCCTGTATTCGGTAGCTTTACACGAAGGAATTGATATCTTTCCCTAAACAAAGTATCAGAAGCCCTGTATATCATAACATTTGGGGAGCAACAGTAGAATCCAGGGCGGAAGGAAAACGAAAGGAGAATACAATTTTGAAGTAAACAACAACAACAAAAAACCTCAGGTATCGACGCGACTCTTAATAGGAATATCAATGTTTACCTCGCGTCGCCGTACTACTCCTTTCTTGTGCTTCACGTACACAACGTGAAAAAACACGGCGAAAGTAAAAAAAAAAAGAACAAAGAAACAAAGAACAAAGACGAAGAAAGAGGAACGAACATATCGATATCACTTACCTGCTTCCTCCAAATCTACATCAGTTTCCACTAGGTTTTTTCCTTCCTTTTCTCCTTGTTTAAGGTCATCATCTTTATTGATTTCAACCACCATATCTTCTTCATCCTCTTCTTCGTCTTCTTGCCCAGCAGATTCAAGGTTATCATCTGAGTCATCGTCAGGGGCTACCCAGTCTGCATCCTCTTTGTAATCGCTGTCTGAATCTGACGACAAATCAGCACACACTCTCTTCTTTCTAGGACCCTTAGCCCTGCTGGATCCTGGAGCTTTCCTCTTTTGAGTGACATTATTAATGCTATTTGAAAGACTGACAAAAGAGTTGCGCTCGCCACGAGTGGGATCAGCTTCCAGTGCACCAGATGCACGAGACAAATCATCAACAGTGACAGCATTAACCAGATCCATCGAATCGGCAGGGGGTGACACGATGTACTTAGGAACAACAGAAGGCTTTTCTGGTGTTATATTCTTTTCATTTGAAACATGATAAAGCTGAGGAAATGGCTCGAGTGGTCTTTTGGTTGGCGCACTACAATCGTTCTCCACAGAAGATGGCAGAGGTTCACATGAACTCATTTTGAAATCTGCTGCGTGTAACTCTCTATCACTGATGATTGGCACTTCAGGTTGTTCTGCACATGACACACCTAATGCACCTTTAACAACTGAACCCAAATGATTGGGAGCTGCTTTAGAGTTTCGATTCTCCTTGTCGCTAGATGTGGCATTTAAACTCGAGGAGGGTTTAGGCACCGTTATTAGAGTTTCCTTATTGTTTTGTTGGGAAGCCTTAGCTGCGGCAAGAGAGTTCTTTGGTTTACTGGAGACAACCTTTTTTAAAGTGTTTATGACCACATCCGGTGCTCCAAGAGCCTTGAGCATTTTTATAGACCTTTTCTGTACAGCAATCTGCCGAGGTGTCTCACCAAGACTGTTTCTGACTTTAGAAATCTTCTCACCAAATTCGCTGAAATTTGCAAAAAAGTATGTCAGTGTGTCAGTGGACATTTCATCCGATACCATAAGATGAAGGAAAGTATCGCCTTCCTTGTTTACCGCTAATAATATTTCTTCTTCTTTCTCAGGTGGAAACTTCTCACTCTCCTTGATCTTTACCAAGAGAACTTCCAAATATTTTCTAGAAAGCGAATCTTCACAACACCGTTTGGCACAGAAATGCAATATGGTATTGTCGTTACTTGATTCTCTCTCAAACAAGCTTTCTGGGCTGTACTTCATGAAGATATCTATAACATTTCCAAACATATTTCCGAGCTTTTCTCTGGAGCTCTTGGGATGCATACTACTACTTAGATGCTGAACCATAGAAAACAGTGGCCCCTCCTTGTTCCTTCCGACGTTTACCTTGAGCTCAAAGCCTTTTTCACGAACCAGATACTCCAGGTGTTTGTATTGTCCAAAAATGCACGCCCAGTGTATTAATGGAAATTGGAGTTGATCATTTTTATCGGGGATGCAACCATCACGAATCCACCTTGTTTTAATAAACTTATCTAGAATGTTTTTGAAGTCAGATTTTTCAATGTCATTGCCCTGATTTGAACATTTGAAAAGTGATAAGATCAACTCATGATGCTTGCCAGAGTATGAGCATCCTGCTGACCTGGGGCACAGTGGCGTACAATTGTTGGGTGGCCAAACATTTCCTGTAGAAGACTGCATTCTTCTGGTCGCAGTGCTTGGTGTCTATGCAGATAAAAAACAAAAATTAACATATAAATATAATTCTCTTAGCTAAAAAAAAGAGATGCATGCATTTCCAATGGGCAACAATTATACCACATACCACTATAATAAAAAAAATTATCTTCCAATTGATTTTTTATTGTTTCCTAAGCTAAAATAAATAAAACAGAATTTGATAATCTCTTGAGTAATTATTAACCTTATTGTGTCAATAACAAAATGCTCACAAATGATTGGTTCTCAGCAATCCATATTTGTGACATATTTGGCTGTTTAATTCTTTTAATTCTATCTGTCCAATTACAGACACTTAAACAGGCCAAATCAGACAGCAAGCAGCCAATACAAATTAAGTACCAGTACCTTAAACAATCAGGTGACAAAACTCAACTACCTAGCCAATGCTAGCCAAACAAAATGGAGAGGAATTCTTAAGTGAGCTGGTTGAAAGGTTCACATTGAAAACAAACAAGGACAAAATATAGTGGCTCAAGGACTATTTTTTAGCCTCAGTGATGAAAGTGTATGCTTATGCTAAATTTTTCACTCCCAAGTTTCTGGCATTTTGTTATTGACACAATTCATTGGTAATCTGACTCTGTGTCATACAATTCTGGAGTGATCATGTTCGTGATTTCAAATTAGCCCCACACAGTGCACTCAGCAAATTAGAAATCACTCACCCAATTACCACCTCAATTGTACTCCACTCAATCCTATTACCACTACTACTACAAAGTCAAGAGTTATGTTAGGTCAAGTTTAAAACTACTGCAAGTAAACCAAGCAAAATGTCAAGCCTTCGATGTGGCAAAATGGAGATGCTCAAATACGAGATGACAATACCATACATACTTTAGTGTAACAGAATCTTGATCCATGCACATATGGATCCATAACCACCAATAATGAATTCAAGCAGCCTTATCATGAAGAAAACACCACCCACTAGCAAAGGGGAAACTTAGTTGTGAATAAGTTGTCTAAAGAGTTCTGCCACCCAATTGACAACCTCATTAATTGTGGTTGCAAGCCATTGCCATCCTCATGTTCAGATAATTACACATCATTACTGCATTATCTTAAAAGCCCACATTGTAGAACAGTGTGGAGTTTCAGTATGCTGCAAAGCCTGGGTTTGTGAGAGAACTAGATTTCTAGAGGTGGATAAGATAATAACTGGTCATAAAAAAGATGGTCTGTATTGGTATATTGGACTACAGTTCGCTATTTGGAGCTGCAGGGACAGGAAGACAACATTCACCCCTTTGACTGTGTAGATGCAATTTCCAAAAAGCCCCCTACCTCAAGAGTCTCAGAGAGTTGGCCATAGTTATTTGGAGGAGAGATATGATCCACCATTGAAAAGCAAATATGATGTTGTGACACTAACAATAGCACAAGATTTCAAAGAGAACTCTATTTTTTTTAATTGTCTTCAAACACTCCAAAGATTTAGTAACAGATGTCTGCATTTTGAATCTTTCCCAAGAATCTGGTTGCTTTCTTATGAAGAAACAAAGTCTCCTTTCCATCTTATTCATCTCTTGCTTATTTGATTCAATAATCAGGGGGAAACAAAAGAAGGCAATCTAGGTTTAAATAATGGTGCTTTTGTGATTACCAGGGCAGTAGCTCTTAATGATGTATTATATCATATTATATGATATATTTCACAGGTCCTACAAGTGACTGTGGACTTTAGAGGGAAATCATGGCCCATTTCAAAAGCTTCCAAACAAACTTTGAAACATTTTTTTCAAGTATCTGTCACAATCTCACACCTGTTTTCAAAATGGAGAAACCACAACACTAAAGCCTTTCCAAAAGGTTAATGTTTAGGAGGTTTTGTCTAACAGAGCTAAAACTGAAATAGCCCTTGTTATTTTGGAGTTTTTATGATGTCACTTGAAAACCAAGGATCGTAACTGTTGATTTAAAACAAATGTGACTATCAACTACAAACATAGGCAGGTGATGCATTACAGCTGTTTTATCACTTGTGAACTACCCTCTAGGTGTGCTGACATATGAGACAAACTGTAGAAATATACAAATAAAATAACTGGAAAACTGCATAATAAAACTTTATATAATAATTTTTAAATGGATCTTTAAGTCTGAAAAGTCCCAAAAAGTGAATGGAAATGTTAACACACTTCTGTGTGAAGGTTTTTTCCCTCTGGTGACCAACCAAAATGTCCTTTTTAGAGAATTGTTCAAGACTGCTGGCTTCTAACATATGAAAGGCCAAGATGAGGAGAAGAAATGCAGGGAATTCGTATTATCTATAATTACCAATCAGTGTAAGGAACAAGATATCAACAGAGATGCAACATGGCGAAAAGGTAAGCACTTTTAAATGAAAAATATTATGACACTGACCAATTATTACAAATCTGATTCTACTACTACAGACCTTTACAAAGTGAAACTACTACAACACAGCTCCCACTACCGTAAGGCAAGAGTCACATTTTATTTATTCAAATGACTGATATATATATCCTTCTTCTCTCCAGAAAAATAACTGCTGTCCACTTTCAGTAAACCTCATCTACCATTGAATTAATTTGATGTATTTGCAAACAACATGGAGACTTTTTTATAATGAAAACAACATTAGAAAATGAGAACAATGGTATTTATTGGGAAGAACTTCACAGTGTGGAAGTCTTGGGAAGAACACTTTCCCTTTCATCTAAAGCATTTCCCATGTCCCAAGGACCTTAATCTAGGCAAACTCTTAGTTCTGTTTCTTTCCCTGGGAACACAACATCCCTGTTATGATGTCTCCTAATATTTGCTTACGTAATACAATGGCCCACTTCCAAGTTTATCATGAACATTGACGATACTACACATGTTATGTATCTACAATACAGTTACAATTTCAGTATTTGATATCTCAAGTTTGTATTCCATTAATTGCAGCAACCATGTGCAGTAAATCTAAACCAGACCCACTTTACTCAAGCATAAAACCAGTTTGCTTGAGAAATATTAGCACAGCTTTGCCACAATTACACCACCCAACCACTTGTACACCAAGAAACAAGTCAACTATATTGATATAAGCCACACATTAAACACAGACCTTAATACAGTGTATCAGTTTTTCACGCTGAAGCTAAGGTGTTTCAGTACAAATCTTAGCGAAAGCAAAGCTATCATGATGTGCAATATAAGTCCAGGTCTTTTGTTAAAGCCAGTCCAAGTTTAGCTGAATTGCTGGCTGCCAGTTTACTTATTAACAAATCTGCATGAATTCTCTTCTTGCAATGATGTAGAAATGTTTAATTTAGCTGAAAAATACTCGGTCATTCTGCCAGCTCAGTTCGAAGTGATAAAAGAGACAGGGAACCCTCACAGGTTTTGAAATTGTTTCACTTTATAGAACACAGACAGAAGAGAAAACAAGTTAAACTTATTTTCCAAAATTACTTTTCTCGCTCATTAGGACTTCATTACTTCTGCAAAAGGTTTAAAATCTGGTCTCCAAATTCCAAGATACTGCTATGAAAGTTGTGTTCTCTACTATCACTTTGGATCAAAGTTAAATGCGAAAAAGTTCCAGTTAGAAAGAATTTTTTTCCAAAATTATAGTGTGATAATTCAAAGTCTTAATTGAAAACTCCTCTAGGGTTATACTTTTAACATCATTTTCTGGTGGTATGAATCTAGACAATAGACATATATCTCAAATGCATACAAATGCTTCTAAGGCAAGTGCTGAAAACAGTTCATATGACCAAATTATTAATAGACCATGTCAAAAAGTTTTACATGCCCTCATCATAATAAGTACTGGGCATCCCCCACTGACCATACCTTGCAGAATAAAACTTTTATTTACCCAACAACACCAAGCATTGTCCTCGCTCACTTTGGTTATTACTAGCTGAACCTGTATAAAGTGGTCAGCCTGTATTAAGTGGTCAGTTGTCAAAGTCCTGAGTTTGTTTCCCCTTAATCACTTTTCACCTCTATTGATTGGCCACCTTATTTTAGAACCACTCAAATAAAACTAGAAATAATCTTTCCATTAAAATTTGATCCATGTTTCTCTCCCAAAATCAATGTTGGAAGTATTTTTGAGAGAGTTTTTATACATTAAGTGGTCAACTATGGCATAAAATGGCATTTTCATCGCATTTTTATATATTACTCCTCCTCTGTGAAACCTGTGCAAAGCGGTCAACCTGCATTAGGTGGCCAACTAATACAGGTTTAAATGTACTAACATTAAGTCGCGCAAATCGCGATGGGAATCACTAAATACAGATTGTCTTCGACCTCATTTGTATTAAACAAGCTTTCCGCTCTGAATGTTTATAGTGAGGGTTGGCCAACCTCAGGCTTTCATAATTCTCTTTTAACTAACTGTTATGAACTGATCGTACATTGCTTATTCAGTAACATTCGTGCAAAACTAAACTGAAGTTCTTTTCTTTGAAGTCCATGAGCTGAATGCATTCAAGTGAACATCTGCCGATTAAATAGGATCTTACCTTTGTTGCGTTCTTGGACGCCATTCACAATAACTGATGATCGCAAATAAAACCGACAGGGATTTCAAAAATCTTTCCAGAAATCTTGATAGTAGGAGAAAACGCTGACAATATCACAATGTGTAATTGAGCTCGTTCCACAATGCACTCTCCCTTCATTGAATGTAAAAGATGTCACGTGATTAGAAATGTGTACTACAACGAAACAACAATTCGCCTCGCACGTGGTTCATTGTCAAACGCAATGCCTCGATACCTCACTGTTACTGTGCATACCTTTGATAGACAACATAGGATTTTATGTTGACAAGTCTTAACTGTCTCATCGGAATGAAAATGAGAAGAGATCCAGGCTATTTCAATGCAGCTTGGTACACGCAAAGATTTGTAGTGCCCACTTTCGATGTGAAGATTTGGTCGATCCAGCTACTAAAAAACGCCGACGGAAAAAAGGAGCAGTTCCTTCTATCTTTGCTTAGACAAAAGATACGAATAAGAGAGAAAAGATACAAGATAATTTAGCCAGAGGCAAGGTGGAGAAAGAAAGGTTATTAGAAGTAGACGCACAGATACTGCGTCCGAAGGTATTACAAAGTTCTATGAGGCCGGTCTATTTCAGACAAGCAGATTATTTTAAGGTCTGGATTCCCTGGATACTCTTAAAGCGATACTACTCACTGTGGAATTGCTGAAAGAGGATGCTATCATGGCAGACAAGGGCTTTAATATCGCAGATAAAATGGAGAAGCTTGGTCTGTGTTTAAATATTCCTCCCTTCATATTTTGATGAGGGTAATGAGCTCAAAACAAAGACAATTAACATACTAAGGATTTATATTGAGAAATTATTTTTTTCTCAGTTCGTGAGCGGGCGGTATTCTACAAATCCTACCATCTGATTGGTTCCGAGAGCGGGCAGTATTCTTCCCATTCGGCCCGCTCACAGCGGGCGGTATCCGATCCTTTGCGTGATGATATTACATCAATTGCGTCGTTGCAACTTTTCATTTACTTATCGTGTAAACTTTTCACTTTTTACGGTAAATATTAATTTCGGCGTGGACTCAAACCACAGCGAGAGCGTGTTTTATTACCCTGATGAGGTAGAAAAGTTCAGTGACAAAGAAAATATCGGTTCGCAACATAAAGAAAACCAACAAAAGGCTCAGTTTACGATAGCTAGTGTGCAAAAGTATATTTTAACACAACGTCCAGAAAACACGGTGAAAAAAACAGAATACGACCTACACGTTTGGAAAAGATTCTTTCTTGACTCCGGATCTGGTGGTCCGGGTTCGAGCCCTGGCCCCCGGGGTCATTGTGTTGTGTTCTTGGGCAAGACACTTTACTCTCACAGTGCTTCTCTTCACCCAGGTGTACAAATGGGTACCAGCAAATGTACTGGGGGTAACATTGCGATGGAATAGCATCTCATCCAGGGGGGAGTAGCAATACTCCTAGCCGCTTCATGCTAAGAAAACCGGAGTCAAGCACCGGCCCCATGGGCCACTTGGGATCGTATAAAGGCTCTTTACTTTTATTATTCACGTAGAGTGTGTCGTCGGGGATAGACAATTTTCTCACAGGTGCCTAAATTCACAAGACGTATTTGACCAGTTAAGGATGGTACACCTCTACACCTACGGTCTTTTGGTATCAATGTATTCATTGTTGGTATTTCACACCCTATCCTACCCTACAATGTCCCCATTGTAATTGTGCATTACGTCAGCTTGTTAATGAAGAACGAATGGGTATCTCCTAACTCACATCACATCTGTATAAAAGTAAAGCACAAGGTCAATATGTTCCAACCCGGGGTCTTCTTTGGCATATCGATGACACTTTAGACACCATAGAGAATGAAGCAGACGACGACGATCTGAGACGTATGTTAAAAGAAGATTACACACTACCTCCTAACGAAGACGATCCCGAGTATGTAGAAAAGAGAAATCGTGTCATGGATGCATTGATGGATTTGTTGTGATGGAGCTCCCAATACTACTAAAGAATTGACCTATCGCAGTTAAGCCTGTCCACACCGTGAGATATAGATGAGAGTAAAAAGACAGGTCGTGTCTTGTTACATCAGATTTTGGGATGGGAAGAAAGCCCATTTGAAGAGGTAAGACATCGCATGGTCTCGTGTGTCCAAGATTACCACGATATCTGGATGTTTTTAAATGTTTCACGCGAAGTCTTTAAACGACCAGATGACATTCCTAAACGCCACCATGGGGATCCTACAGGTCGCGAAGATTACGAGTGGTTTTGTGAAGAAGTGATTCACGAAACCATTTTGGATAAAATGCAACATTTTGCGTCACCCGTGGAAGCTCATGGGTAAATGAGTATATTTACACGCTGGTTTGATTTCGGCCGTTTGGGAAAGAGGATCCAAGAATGGGGTCATGAGTTTGAGGATGCCATGAAAGCCTACGACAGTTGGAAAAATTGTGAGAAAAGTGTGCCTCAATTGGTGGGTGAGATTCAAGCCATGACAACCGTCAAACATTCATCACGTTGGTATGTTTTTACCTTGAATCTCAATTCAAGGTAAAAACAGGAGAGAGAATTTCTATGGTCACAAATCTAAGTACCGTCTTGGATGCACATGTCTAAAAGGGGCAAGAAAACACGACGCCGTCGCATAAGAAACCTGTTTCGTGTGTTAAAAGTGTTTATAGAAGATGGGAGGATCTTCGCATGGTAAAAAAGTGCGTCGCCTTAAGCGCAAGATTCGTCAGCAAGCATTCTCAAACTCATTAATAATTCATGCTGAGAAAACAAAGGAAATTACAACCGTGAAGGAGGTTTGGATATGTGATCTTAATTATCATAAAATCTGGTGAACTTTCGCTTTGATTTTCTCCAAGAATTATTAATGGTTTGAGAAGCTATATCAAACATTCGAAAGGGTGTTTCATCCGATATCCAAACACCTTGAAGTTGGTTAAAAAAAACTCGGCTGCGCCTCGTTTTCTCAACCACTTCTCGGTGTTTGGATATCGGATGAAACACTCTTCCTCGTGTTTGATATATTACTTGAAACATGCACAAGATGTGGAAAGGTATCAGAAAGAAATTCAGGAGTTTAAATTACGGGAGAGACATCATGACATTATATTCCGCGATGCTTTGCGACACATTTACCACCCCTATGGAAACGAACGATGTATTTACTATACTAACTGGGATAAAGAAATGGCAGACGGCTTTTTTTCCTGCATTTCACGAGTTAGATCATAGATAAGACAACAAACATGTAAAAACCATGGTAAAGTTTATTTTTATACAAATGGAGTACAATAAAAATGAAAAATGTTATGACTGTTTCTGTTGGGAATGGTATCTAACCATGTACAATTCTCTAGATGTGGTGGTACCTCTTGATAGGGGACAAAATTGAAACAGATAATGTTCATGACATTATAAACGTAATTGACATTCATAAAAAAATCAAAATGGTTTAAAAGGACCAGAATTTCATCCTCGGGATCTTGATGATATAAAAAGACCCATAGCGTTGATAAAAATTTGTAGTAATCCATAAAGGGATACTCAATCTGAAAAAGTTGAAAAAAATCTAGCGTTACAAAAAGGATAATTGAGGAATACAATCAAGAAAAAATATGTATGACCTTATGAGTATCTCTGTGGTAATTGGTGGTTAACCATATATAATCATAATGAATTATAATATATATAATATATTATATATATATATATATAATATATATAATATATATATATAGGTGGCGCTACATCTTCATCATACTCGACGAAACCAAAACTTATTCAGGGTATAATATTATAAATATGGGTGACAATCATAAAAAACCTAAACTGATTAAAAAGGACACAGATTTCATCTTGGATATCATACCACCATAATAATGATTTAAATGTTTCCAAAAAATCCACAATGTCCTCCCATGGAAATTCTGTTTAAAAATAAATTGTATAAAAATTAATTTCATGGTCATTGCTTGACCACATAATGGCTAACCATTCATATGGGTATAACTCTCCTTCTTGCATATCATGAAAACAATCTAAAAATTGTCTTATGTTATATAGTGAAACTACACGATTAAAAAAATCTACATCTTGAAATTGTATAGCTATATTGATACCGTCTACTCTTAAAACCATTTTTAAATAACTAAAGAACCAATAGATGACATCTCTGTCTGCATAGTTTTGATGTATCTAAGAAAGAGAAATACCATATAAATGAATATGAAAAAGCTGGCCAAAAATGTAGGTTCGAAGGTGAAAGCTATAAAACAGAAAATAAACGAACTTGCATAAATAAATTGCTATGACAGTACACTTGGTCTAAGCGTCTTGTTTCCAAGATACCTGCATGTATTCCTAATCTATGTCTAATGATCGTTTTTCCAAAGAGAACATCAAAAAGAAATTGATAACAAAAATGTGAGGAGATTGATGATGGGCTTGGAAAAAACTCGTTTGAAATTCCCTACAAAAAGATATTTGAATTACATAACATTCCATTCTACATCTTCTAATGATTAAAGCTTGAAAAAGACTTAAGAGCGAATCTTGAAAATAACCTCTATCAGTCACATAGAGTGCACATAAAGTATAATTAGTCACCTAGAGTGCACATAAAGATTACTTAAAATAGTAATTCATGGGAACCGATCTGAAAACATAAAAGAGCTGATATATGGCCTAGCTGCAAATCTTTTGGACTAGTGTTACAAAGCATACTGTATACGGAACTAACTACCAACTCAGATAGCCCAGTTAAAGGGTTTAATTTCTGTTTATTTAATGAAACGATGCTGTTAACTTTGGGATAACTAAAGGTTGAGATGATGATTCTAAGGTCGGAAACAACAATATTAAGAACCTTTATTTTTGCGACCATAAATTGTAAAAAAAAAACTAAATCATAAACACGATGATAATCAACTGGTTACCCTCTGTTTGGACTCCAAACCAGTCTCTGTTCTCTGTCAAATGCGAGATTTTGGATGTGGAGTTGGAGGAGGGTCGACGGTCAGGAAAATTGACGGCAATAAGGTGAATTTTGTACTCTTTTGTACATTTTGCACTGGTTTCCTAATTTGTATCATAGCTAAAGCAAATTTATGGCCCAGCCACAAATCTTCCAGTGTTACAAAGCATACTGTATACCAGGGGCGTAGCGTCCATATGCGCAAGTACGCCCGTAGAAAAAAAATCTTTATTCCCTTATAGCATTCGTTACAGTTACCATAAAAATAGGATCGATTTTTAAATTTCGAATTATAATGGTGTGTGTGTTTGTTTTTCCAGTACCTTTTCATTAGTCCATAAACGACAAGAAACGTTACTTGGCTTCCTAGACTTGTTAACTCTCTAGTTATTTTAGGAAGCCAACACCCTTTTAGCTTTAATTGTTATTTGATGTAAATGTATTCTTTACTAAATATAAGGGCTAATAAAGTTATTGTTGTCGTAAAGTAATGGTGGTGAAAACGAAAGAAAAAATTCTACCCTCTGCGGTCCTCGCCTTTCCCCAATCCCCTGTCCAGGGTTATTTTTTAAGGACAATTTACCCCTAAATGCTGTGTGGCTCCAGAAATAATTGCACTCAACTCAGATCAGGAATATATATATGCAAATGCAACTGAAGTCATTGACTGTGTAAAGCCTGAAAACCCCAAGAAACAATTAGAGATACGCGGAAATAGTTGGAAATGGCATTTTCGAGACCCTAAATTTCAAAATTTTCTGGGGGAGCATGCCCCCAGACCCCCCTGGTTTGGGGCGCCTTTGGCGCTCCCAATTTCCACGCTGTGAACACCTTCAAAACCTCACGCTACGCCCCTTTATACGGAACTTATAATACAAATGGCTCAAAGCTCGAAAAGTTAAAGAGTTTAGAGAAGACAAATTTAGAGACTAATATGCGTAACTTTTCTACTTTTTTAAAATTTCTGATAACGATTCTTATGAATTTTAGATAAATACAGGTTGAGATAATGATTATAAGGACAGAAACAACAATACCAAGAACATTTATTCTCATGACCATAGATCAACTAACAATTATAGTTTCCCATGGAAAAAGAAATCCTTTTCAAATGTTGGACAAGTGTGGGATAACTTGAATTTGTTTGTATGATGAATATTACAGAAGTAATGAAGAAATTTTTAAAATTTTTTTCCAGGCCACTTTTAATTATGGTGCACAATACTAGAGTGATTATAAAGAATACAACCTTCCCGTAGGGGAGACTGGGTTCGACGGACAAGAAACAAAGCTGCCCACTTACTGGAACACATCCTTCCCCAAGATCTGTCGCGGTATGAAGATCTGACATCAACTTAGGTACATTGTCATCAGCATGCAGACCGACTCTTTGTACTCACTGATCGCTGATGGGCAATACCGCGTCACCTCATTGAGTCGTGACGCGTGGAAGGCGTTAATTGGCTCACAAGCCTCTTTACAGTACTACTGCAACAAGGAAGGGTTCAATGCCGTTTGTAGTTGGAGCAAACATTCTAAAGTCAGAATTGGTATTGTTGGCAACAAATATGATGACTGCGGTGCGTGTGACTCAAGGATTGGATTTGGCACAAGAGGATACCCCGATGACCTGAACACATGTTGCAATGTGGCTAAGTGGTATCCAGATAACGGAGACAAATACATCAAGGTTGTGGGATGCATCTTGATACAATGATACCACAATTTGAAAAAAGTCCAATAAAAATTTAAGCATGGATATGGCAGTGATTCACTTTAGTTGCCTCGAGTTTCGGATATCTCATATACTCGGTGTGGACGAATGTCAATCTCACTGGTTCTACTATGGAGACTTCTATTGCTTAAATTTGTTAAGAAAGATGCACAAAGAAAGACGCCAAATGATGTATAGATTCAGTCGAGTCACAAAGCGGAGCTCGAGTTAGCTCAGTAATTGTTATTGCATATTGCTTTGTTGGAACTATTCACAGGCAAATGTTGAGTTTATTTAAGACAATTTAAGGACCAGGGGGGAGGGAGGAAGAAAAGTGTAGAATAAAGGGTTTTTTTTTCTATAAGTTAAAGGTCCAGCTTTCGCATTCTCAGTTAATAACAAATAACAAGGATGCCCTTGCTAGGTTCGGTGTACCGTGGATTTGAGAGTGACATGATAATTAGATTTTGTTGGAAAGTGACAGCATAAGGAGATAGTCCATGGGCCAGGGCCTCAACGATGGCCTTTCAGTACCACTCAGGGGTCAAATCCTACAATTACTCTAGTTTAATATTATGTGTGATAGCAGTGTCCAATGAGTAGCTGAACAGGTATTATCACGTGATAAAGTGACGTCACTCCTTTCTGGCAGAACTTGATCGACTTTTAATCGACCGCAAAGTTCTAGGGGAAGCTTAGTCGATTCAGTACAAACTGAAAGTCGATTTGATACAAGTCGATTCAAGACAAATTGAATTCGACTCGATACATCTTCACAATCGATTCGATACATCGACAGATTCCATTTGAGACGACTTCAGCAGGTTGATCCCAGTCCATTTTTGGTCGATCTTACAGATATGTTTACATTACAACAATTTAATTGTCGCTATTTCAAAGAAAACAAAACTAGAAGGAGACGTTAATGAATTAACCTATGACATTAGCGAAAGAACCTATGATGATAAGTTAGTCAACTGAAACGTTAGTGAACCCGCCTAAACCGTTAGCGAACTGTGTCGTTACCGAAACGACTGCAATTCCCTCAGTGGTAGTTTTGCAGAAAAAGCTTGGTTAAACTAAAAAACAAATACCTTCGCCTGAATGCTCTGCCGGGCGCCCAAATACATCATGTAGATAGGTGTTCGTTTTGAAGAACCCCATAAGAAAGCGTTGTAGACGTTTATACAACAAAGCATAACGAACAATGTCATGTGTTTTGCGGCCTGACTAAGCGTTTTGGCAAACGTTTTCCTTTTGCAGTTAAGGCTACTTTTCTACAACACCAGGACCTAAACGAAGTCGGGGTAGATAAACACGAAAAAATGAACTAGGAAATTATCTAGCCATCTTGACCACACAAGTAGGCTAATAACGGATATCTCGTTATTTGTATTTTGACTCGTCCTACGGGCTCGTCAAAATACGGCACAACTCATAAAAATACTCAGCGATACTACACAACAAAACGTCTAACAAGACATATTTATTTAAATTATTTAAAAAATATTAAAGTTACTCTTATGGAATGGACTCAAGTTATAGTATTATTATAGTTACAGGTTACATTACGAATGAGATGACGTATAATTTCAACTATGCGGTTTACTCCTTAACTTGTTATTTATGTTGCTCCTTGAATTAGCTCTCTGAGCCACCCCTCAAGGGAGCACTAGCCTTTACTGCGAACTGCAGGCCCCTTGGCCTGTGAACAGGCCTACGGGGAGCTGGTCATTACGTTGGTTCCTAATAAACCTGCGAAGTGATGAATCAATAGGTGCGGTTACACGCAGCACGGTAAATGGCATTTCCCGTGGTAAATTTTACCACGGTACATCACATTCGGGTTTCCTTATACCGTGGTTCCAGCGGTTACACGCGAATGGCGATTTCCCAACGTAAAACAAATGTCACGCAAATGTGGTGTGAAAGGATCTTGACTTCGTTTGTTTACATTCGCTGAGCCAGAACCTGAGGAACCCGACGGGCTCTCACTGTGAAAAGGACTTTCATCGTGACTAGTAAATACATTAGGGTGAAACTGCTGACATTGCTGATAACCAGGATAGATTGCTAGGCCGGACGGTCCAGGTTGATGTTCGTTAGATTCTTGTGTCTGGTATCGCTGCAGGCGGTGTGTGCACTCCGATTGCGTTGCATTGTGGTAGCTTCATTTTCAATATGGCGGTGAAAGCGACAGAATTCGGCAGATTTTGACTGAACATTCCGTAAAAGTTAGGCTGTTCCTTTTTCCTTTCACCATAGGCAAATGTAATTAGATTTATTCTGAATGTGTAAAAGTATTTTTTGTTCGTATTTGTCGGGTATTCTATGGTTCTCAAGGACAAACGCGATCACTGTTTTTTTGTATGTAATTTGAGACCGGATTTCAAGAAGGTCAAATTTGATGTACGTCCTAGTTTGGAGCCTTTCAAAGATTTGGATGGCTGCTTTGATCCTTCTTTAACAGCTCTGACTAAACGCTCTCAAACGCTCTCCAACGTTACATGTGTTTCTCGCATTTTAAGTGCGGGTGTTTGAGATCGAGTATGGCCGACAAAAGACTTATTGTTGCGTTACACACCGTTACTATTATATACTCAATTGTGTTGTAAATCTACTTTCCTGAGTAAAAGGAAATAACTTATCGCGAGTGTTGTATGGTAAATCTACTATCTTGATCATTGAATGAAGGACAGTTGAATTTGAGCCATGAACGGAATCACTTGACCAATGAATAACTCTACAATGCGCACGGCGACACACCAGGTAAGCCGGAAAGCAAAAGGTAGTCGATCGTTAAACGGTGTTGATTGCTTGAGCGACTTCTGCCATTCGCTTGCGCTTTTAAATCTTCTAACCTGAAAGCTTAGCTGTTATTAGGATATCCTTTAATGACTTCCGTTTACGATGTGATATTAGGGGTTAGTTTTAAGGTGTCATTTCCCCATCTGTATGTTCTTGAGGTTTGGCAAAGCCGGATGAGATTGTGTTACAAAAAGTAATATTTTCATGTGTGCGCGCTACTTTTTTTTTTTAAGTATCAGTCTCTCCCGCAGAATATAACTCCAAAGATACGTTTGTCAAAACCTTATTCTAGGTATTCTATATTCTTTAAGCATATTTGAAACTCTGTACGTTTTTTAATAAACGTTGAGCGTTACGAATTTAGTGTTAGGAGGTGTAAGGCTTCTCCTTTCGCGAATCCCGTATTCACGCCTTTAAGTGTATGACATGGAAAATAGTTCGTGTATTAGAAGGTCG